>NW_027366882.1:0-64703 GCF_046119375.1 Phyllobates terribilis
AAATCTGTAGGATTTTTGGTACCGAAAGGGAAATTCTTGCACTGATTCCATCATCACCTCCAATCTAGCTCCGGCCGAAGTTTAGGAAAACGAATTGTAGTAAAAATCACCAATATTTCGCGGTTCGATTGGAAGAGAATTGAATAAAGTTAAATGCAAGCTATATCTAGATGGAGAAGCCTATTAAATTTGAGGAGTATAGAAGCTTTATCGGTCACTCAGTCGTCTTCCTTTCATTCTACAGTTGCTTGTAACGAGAGATCGAATACAAAATGGAATCACGTAAGTCTCTCTGGATGCTACGAAATTGATCTTTGCTGCTGCGAATTTTGGAAATGTAGTTAAAGGCATGTGAGAGGTTGTTGTTGGAATTGTGATTCACAGTTTATCAGAGTTCGTTTGTTTTTTCTGCAGGATTTTGCCAGGAGTAAACAACGACCAGCAAAGGTACTAGCTTCATATCAAATACTTACAATTCCCCATATTTAAGTTAGAAGAGATTCAACATTTCAGTATGCGAATTCAGTTGTTTGAAGAACAGGTTGTTTGGATCATGTGATTGACTAGATTTTCAAACAACTAATCTTCACATAAAGGTAGAGATGTAATTTATTGCTGCTGAAGATAAGCAAAGATTGAAACTAAATTGTAATGAGGATTGAATCTTAGTTGGATGAGTTATCACTTATCATAACCAATTGAGTTTGCATGTGTAGTAAAGCAATCACATTGGTGAATGACTACTCTCTACTCTATTTGCAACAGAAATT
Organism: Phyllobates terribilis; assembly: GCF_046119375.1. Classification (NCBI taxonomy): domain Eukaryota; kingdom Metazoa; phylum Chordata; class Amphibia; order Anura; family Dendrobatidae; genus Phyllobates; species Phyllobates terribilis. The sequence continues at coordinate 771 of NW_027366882.1, forward strand.
ATGTTTATGGATGTAATCTCTTATATGTATTGAACTCCGAACTAATTGGAATCGAAGTCCTTTGAATTAGTTGTCTTCCTTTGATGCATCTTAAATCTGTTGTGACAAATGTCTATTGTTTCCAGAATCAAATCAGATTTGTAACACATGAAAAGCGTAATGACACAAAAACAGCACTCAAAAATCTGTTGTTTAACAGTGGGGCATTAGGAAATGCATTTCAGGTAAACACCCTTTCTCCAATATACGCTGAAATTTGATTAGATTGAATTATTGGTTATTTGTAACTTGTGCCTCATCCCTACCCAGGATGAAGGTCGAAGAAGTAAAAAATCCAACAAAAAATTTAACTGCAAGGTAGAGTTGGGCTATGATTCAGATAGTCCTACAAGGAAAAAAAGGTCGAAGGCATGTCCAGTTCAAAGGGCGCAAAGTAAACTGAAACGTAAGATTATTTTTCAGTCTTTAGTTTTCCCTAGATTACCCTAGTCTTGTATTTGACACAGTAGAATAATAGTATTGCATCTACTCATGTCAGATTTTGCTTTTTTCCCTTCGAATTTAATATTTAATCTATGATCTTCTGTATGTTATATTATTAAGATCAATAAACCGGTACCGTAAATTATTCAGGAAAGCTAAGAAGAGGGTATTTATCTGATGATGATGAACGCCGGGAAGCTGCATTTAAGGCAGCATTTCGGAATACATCATACAGTTGGAATTTTTCCTCATTTGACGAATCCTCGGACACGAAATCTGGATTTGAGTGGGCAAAGAATTCAGATAATAAAAACAGTAGAAATAAAAAATGGGAGGCAGCTAGTGACATTGATTCTGATGACGAAGAAATTGGCTCACATCTTGATAGGACAACACTTGGTTTGCCACCATCAGGTCCTTTAAAGATGGAGGATGTGAAAAATGCGTACGTAAATTGTTTATATCATTCAATAAATTATTAGTTATTAAAATTGTGTGTAATTATATACACTAAACATTTTACTTTTTTGCAGTTTTCGCTTATCGGCTCTCAAATGGCATCCTGATAAACATCAAGGCTGTTCACAGGTCAGTTTGCTAGCTGTAATGATTTATGTTACATCAAAATTAAGTTCTAGAATGACATTATCTTTGTAGTATACAGCTAAGAAAGACTATATAAAATGCGTGAGAAATTTAAGTAAAAAACACTTTGCTATTTGCATATATTAAGTAAAAAACACTTCTGCTTCTAATTGTGAAAATAACAATCAATGTTTGGACATTATGTTGTGTTTAAGCTAGTTTTTCGTTTCTATGTAGCAATCTTGATTTAGTATATGAGAAAAGTTCAGGAACTGTTAAATCTTTGTGTTTATCTGATATGGTGTTAACTGTCTATCGAGCAGGCTGAGGCTGAAGAGAAGTTCAAACTCTGTGTCGATGCGTACAGATCACTCTGCAATGCCATATCTACAGCTTGAGCTATGTGTAAGGTTTTTGGAGTATGTATGCAGGATCAATAATTTAATCATGTCATAGTTTGATTGTGACTAACAATTTGGTGTTTGATTGGATCTTATATACATAATATCTCTTGACAAATTCAGAGATTAGAGACTAAGTCATATTGGACACTACAGCATCAAGCTTATGGCATTCCTTATGTAAGAGAGCAATTTGTTTTTTTGTATAATTGGTCAATTTCACCCTCATTGTTAATAGTTTAATGTGAGCACAACATTTTGCTTTGGTACTTGCTGTTTCTCGTTTGTCATTTTATATGTTTAACTTGTGGGGTCTCTAACTAGTTTGTGAATTCATCGGTTCAGTTCCGGATCAAAGAACGAAACTCTAAAATCTATGAAGTGAAAAGCGGACCAATATTATCGTTTTGGTCTATGTTTGGACCGAATTTACTACTCCCTCTATTCCTTTGTGATCTTCTCGCATTCCTTTCCCAGCGATTTATTTTGTTCTTTCTATTTTCCATTTTCTAGAAACTATTCACTATCGTTTTATCAATTTTCAATACACTTTTATTTTATCGAATACAAATTATCGTCTTTAATATTACTTTATTTTCATCCAATTTACCATTTCTTTTGCTCTTTTCTCCTTTTCTCTATTTCTTCCTTCTACAATTATTACTCTTCATTTTTCTACTTAAATTCATTGTTTTTTGGAAATGAGATCATAAAGGACGGAGTGAGTATATTTTTATAAATGTCTAAATATTTGAAGATTTTATTTTATAACTTTTTATTTATCATATGTAGTATTAGGATATAAGTATAAACTATTCAAAATGTCAAATAATATTGACAACATATATATTATTTTATGTAATTTAAAATTATTAATTTTTAAAATAAACATACCCACTTTTTAAGAAAAAAAGCTCTTAAGAAGTTTACAACGATTATTATATTTTTATTCTATATCTGTTATTTATCTTTTCGTTGTAAATCAATTATTAATGTATAGGTTAAAGTCTTATTTAATGGAAGAGTTGAAGGTATCCAAATGGTGTAAGTATACTTGTTGATTAATATAAAAATACCAATTCATAGCCCTGGTGATTAAGTTTAGCTATTATAACATTTTCTTAGCTTTATAGCGAAGAAGATCTAATCAATGTAGTAACGTCATCATCTGGAGCTTCTATGTGTTCTAAGATTTCATCTTTGTTGTGATGTTTACGCTGCAACAAAAGTTATCATAATAAATTTGTTGATGAAATGATCGATCTCCATTCGTAGTTAATGTAAACAAATATCTGAAATGAATCATCAATAAATATAGAAAGTGGTTAAATCCCCTGATTTACTTCTCTCTTTAATATAAATAAACTGAAAAAAGAATATTATAAAATAGAAATGAACAATGAAGGAGTAGGATCTCTTCTTACATACTTGACGTCACTTTATCCTTTTGTTGTTGTCAAACTAATCAAGAATTCAAGATAATAAATATTCTTTCCATTCATAATTAAATATTTTTATAATATTTTTTTATTTAAATTAAGGTAATGAAAATTTTGGACTATTTTATATTTGTGATTCCTACCATACCATAAGTTCCATAGTCTCTTGTCTTCTTAAATAAACTCTGATTTGGTGATTCATTATCTACGACCAAGTTCATTAATGAGTCGGATGAAATGAAAAAAAAAACATATAAAACAACGTATGAAAAGGTCTTAAAAAGTGTGATATCGTTGAACTAGTTATTTTATTTGTAAAGATCGATACTAGTCATTGTTTCTGTATAAAACCTCTTCCACTTTGTACAATACAAATCCTCTTTCTCTCCTTATACACTATTGCTATTGGCATTCCCATTGCGTTCAAGATACCTCAAAGTGGGTTAAACTCATCTTCTTCACCTTCGCAAGAGAAACAATGGCTGAAACTGAGGAGATTCAACCTATTGTTTGCGACAACGGTACCGGTATGGTGAAGGTAAGTATCATATTAATTAGGTTCTGCTTAAATTAGACTATATGCTACGAAAACTTCGCACATCCAAACAATGCACATAATATATGAATTTATAAGCATACAATATTAATTTGTAAAATTACTAAAAACGAAAAGTGATGTCAAGTGACGCGGTGACAATTTGATAAATAATTTATTACTTTTTCTAATGATCATTCTATGTTCACAAATTATTATTCCTTACTCAGGATGTGATAACGAGATTCCGGTCAGAAATTTTTCATGACATAATGTTAATTTCATGAGAAACTTACTCAATATAATCCATTTTAAGAGCATGTTTTGATAAGCCAAGAAAGTAGTATTTGATATAGCTTTTAATGTTTCAAAAATAATAATAATGATTTTTGGAAAGTAGTTGTCAAAGTAGTGTTTGGAAAGTAGTTTTCATATTAGCCGTGTTTCAAACACTAATTTTTTAATACTACTCCTATTAACTTACAACAAAACTAGTTTAAACCGTTACTTTTACTGTTATGCCAAACTCGACTACCACTATTACCATGACAAAGAGAATCCAAGTCACCGCGCCCTGATCAGAGATATGAACAACGTACAATAATAGAATTATTCCGATGTGTAGGCTGGATTTGCTGGTGATGATGCTCCAAGAGCAGTTTTCCCTAGTATAATAGGCAGACCTAAGCACCTCGGAGTTATGGTAGGAATGGGACAAAAAGAAGCTTATGTAGGAGATGAAGCTCAGTCAAAAAGAGGTATTTTGACATTGAAATACCCTATTGAGCATGGAATTGTAAGCAATTGGGATGATATGGAGAAGATTTGGCATCATACGTTCTATAATGAGCTCCGTGTTGTTCCTGAAGAACACCCTGTGCTTCTTACTGAAGCTCCTATGAACCCTAAGGCTAATAGGGAGAAGATGACTCAGATTATGTTTGAGACGTTTAATACTCCTGCTGTTTATGTTGCTATTCAGGCTGTTCTTTCTCTCTATGCCAGTGGGAGGACTACTGGTTTGTTCTTCTTGCTATCTCTCTTTCGGTTGATATTTGCTTGAGTTTGACCCAATTGATTACACAAGGTAACTAACAAACATGGCTCAGGATAAGTTTTTTTTTACTTCTGCTACTCATAACTTTGTAGTTGTTGTAAGATGCATACTGGAGCTAGAGTCGCTTGAAGTTGAAGTGAGAGTTGAAATTCTTAACTTAGGGTTAACTTAACATTTGTTTGGTGTTGTATTTATAAAAAAATTACAAAGAGTGTTTTTATTTATTCTTAAAAAAAAAAATTCAGCACAGTTTACGCTATCAAATACTAAAAAAGAGAAAGTGAATGATAAATATTTATATGAAAAAGGTCTTTATCAATATTCTACCAAACAATCCCTTAATTTTCGTTAAAAAATTATTGATTATTCTCTATTACAAGAAGAAACTTTATAAAAATTGATAAAATTACTACAAGGGTATAACTAATATAATGATTTCCTTGTTAAGGTAGCTTAATATTATTTTTCGGAACATTAAAATGCAGCTTGAGGAGAATTATTTTAAGCTTCCGAAAAAGCTATACTGAACGGAGCCTAATATGTATTTTTCAGAAAATAGTCTAAAAATCTGACTTGGTAGTACCTCAAGACGTAGTTTACTTTAATGAGAATGATATATGCACAAAAAAGTGATTCATGTATCACAAAGTAATCCGATATGGATTTATGAGCGGCTTTTTTTCCGCTACAGATTTCCGAGCTGAATATTTTCATCCGTAATTTCATAATAAATGAAAATACCCGCTCTCAAACTCATAGCAAACGACTTTATAGTATGCAACCCAGGCTAAAAACCTTCTATACCGCTAACCAATTGTCTAACTAACTGTTTTTCTATACTATTTCACCTTTCCGGGTTGCTATAACTAAATATGAATTTGAGATATCACTCATATCTGTATTGAGTTTGGTAATATATTAGGTATGTATCAACATTATAATTAGATTGTGTTAGAAATATATCAAACATATCACATATCCATACTCTTACCCGATAATTCATGGCAGGTATCGTTCTGGACTCCGGTGACGGCGTAAGCCACACTGTCCCAATCTACGAAGGCTTCTCTCTCCCTCATGCCATTCTCCGTCTAGACCTAGCCGGTCGAGACCTAACTAACTCCCTAACCAAAATCCTAACCGAACGAGGCTACGTCTTCACAACCACAGCCGAACGAGAAATCGTTCGCGACATCAAGGAAAAGCTTGCGTACGTTGCCTTAGACTACGAACGCGAGCTAGAAACCGCAAACACAACCTCCACAATTGAAAAGAGCTACGAGCTACCAGACGGACAAGTGATCACGATCGGAGCTGAACGTTTCAGATGTCCGGAGGTTCTGTTTCAGCCTTCGATGATTGGAATGGAGTCGTCGGGGATACACGAGACTACTTTTAACTCGATTATGAAGTGTGATGTTGATATTAGAAGGGAGTTGTATGGTAACGTTGTGTTGAGTGGAGGTAGTACTATGTTTCCGGGGATTGGTGATCGAATGAATAAAGAGATAATGGCGTTGGCTCCGAGTAGTATGAAGGTTAGGGTTGTGGCTCCGCCGGAGAGGAAGTATAGTGTTTGGATTGGTGGATCTATTCTTGCTTCACTTGGTTCCTTCCAACAGGTATATAACTCTTGAAGAAGAATTTAAATCGTGTTAATTTGATGTTATACTAGTTTCTAGGCGTGTTAAACAGTCGATCAAGTCAGGATCGGTCCGGCCGGTTCGGATTTGAGCACCATGATATTGTCCATTGTGGGTTTGTCGACGATTTTTTCTATCTATATTGCGGTTTTGCTGATGATTTTTTTCATTATGAGATTGCGGGCAAAAAGATTCCGTCTGGAAATCGGTAACGAACGAAAAAATTGTCCGCAAACCCATAGCTGAGGAATTTGTAGTACACTTATCACTGTTTTGGGTGTGTACATCTAGTTTCTAAATCATGTTATACTATGCACGCGATTTATCTAGTATTCTATATTTATATAAAATAATTTATATATATAATTTAATTATTAAATATAAATAATACTAATAAAATATATCATATTGTTTGTACTATAAGTAAATTTATTTCTCATAAATAAGAAATAGTCGTGTATATAAATTCGTTTTATTGTAATTGTAATTTTAGTTACATTTTATTTTAGTTATTTTTCTATTTTTATATATAATATTTGTAGGAGAAATGAGATAATGGTGGACCCAACACTACCTCACTACTTAGGTAGTAATGTAAATATAAATAACTACTATTGACATATACTTTGACTGACTAATGATTATGAGATAAACAAACTTATCAGATATAGGAAAATAGTAAACTAATTGGATTGTATCATATGAATTGAGACTTTTCGTTTTAATGACACTTATGTCTTAACAACCGATTTTTTCTATGATATGTTTCTTCATGACACTTTCTTAATTAAAGACAGTAAAGTGAAGTGCTTGGGAGTTTACAAACTCTCTACTATCTATTAGTATATATTTGTAGTTTCTGATTTTGTTGTATGTTTGGTCAGATGTGGATATCCAGGGCTGAGTATGATGAGTCTGGTCCAGCCATTGTGCACAGAAAGTGCTTCTAAGTCAAGTAAAATGAGCATTGATTGCAGATGACTATCTTCCCTTAGCTTCTTAACTATTATTATTGGTTTGTATGTTTGAGTATTATAGTGAAATAATTGATGAGAGTTTAGACAATTTATGTGTGGTATGATTGTCAATATGCAGTTTGTTGTTAAGATTTTCACAACTACATATATATACAGGATTGACATTGTGTATTGTACCATTAAGATTTGCATGTATTTTGCTTATTTCTTGATGTTTGCTAGATCTATAAGCCTTGTTAAGATTTACTATATCGCAAAAAGCGGTTGCTTTTAGGTTTAATTCATGTTATCTGTTAGGGTTTTTTGAGTTTTGATAGTAATAAAAATTCACTTAAAGATGTTCTCTTATAGTGAAGTGTTGCAGGTTACTAGTATGTCTATTTAAGAAAAGTTTCCCTTTATGAAAACCTGTTATTCGAGGGAAATCACTGTAGCAGGAAAGCGTACTAGAGCAAGGAAGCCAACACTGGAATGAGGGACGAGTTCCAGAAACTAAGTAAGTCGGTCAAAAAGATTTGTGGAGCAAAAAAGTTAGGTGTATCTTCAAGGAGCAAAAGTGGGCGGGAAAATACGTTCCAGCTTGCAAAGTATGTTGGGGATTTCACCCTCCAGACGGTGCATGCCTTCTTCTATCAATGAGGTGGAAGTTAACTCCTTGAAGAAGATACTCAACTCTGTTAATGGCTCCCACACATCTTTGGGTAAATGCTCCCGAAGAGCGACAGACAGAAGTCGTTGCATAAAAACATGGCAGTCATGACTCTTCATACCATGCATCACTACTAGAAAACACTTGATTGGCGACGGATTTTTCCGTCGCCAATCAAGGGATATACATCGCTAAAAGTGGTTAGCGACGGAAAACCGTCGCTAACTTCCCGGCGTCCCAGAAATGGTCGCTAAAAGATTTTAGCGACGGGAAAAAGAATCGTCGCTAATTAGCGATGGTTTTTGCGACGAAATTCCGTTTCCAATTTTGACGTTCGGAGACCCATTGTTGCGACGGATTTTGAGACCAAAATTAGTCGCTAATATGGATCCCCGGGAGACCGAATTTGGCGACGGTTTTGGTGAACACAACCCGTCGCTAATATGTACCTCTAGACACTGATCTCTTGCGACCGGTTTTGCGACGAGTGTCCGTCGCTAATGCTGCGTCCATAAGCCCCAAAAACTGAGACGGATTTCCGTCGCAAATCCCGTACCAATTTTTTCCACACGTTCTCGAATATCGTTATAAAATACGGTTTCACATGTTCGTTATCGTTAATATTGCGACGTTTTTTGCATTTTTATTGAATTGAAAATTATTATAAATCAATCGTAAACAAAGATACAAATCATAAATTAAACTGAAATTGTTATTACAAAATCAAACGTAACAAGTATCATTCGTACAAAACAAAAAACAAAGATACAAATCAACAAAAAACTAAGACTCGGGTGCGTCGTCGTCGTGTCATCTCTCGGTTGCGGACGATGTTCTGACGAAAGGGTCGGCATCATCTTGGTCAACTCATCTCGTATGAAATGGGACATTTTCTCATGGAGATCAGAATGAAGTCGTGACTGCATTCGCTAATACATATGTGCTTCCATCCGCTCTTCCATTTGCCGCATTTGCGCTTGCATCTGCGTATTCCACTACGCTTGCATTTCTTGCATCTGGCGCTGAACATCATCTTGGCTCATCCGAGAGGACAAACCGGGGTGAGATGGCCTGGCTCGACGCGCCCGACCGCGTGATGTGTCGATATATGCACCAGACGCTGAACCGAGTCCGTACATCCGGTTCTTCTTGTTGACGCCCTCCATCCCCAGATAGATCTGCGTCGCGTCCATGTCAGCCATACTTGTATCTTGACCCTCTCCGTTCCGTGGCTGGGACGAGGGACTAATCTTCTGGGAGAGCGCTTCCTACAATAACCGATGAAAACATAGTATAGTTAGGTACTAATAAATGTGTCATAATGTAATTATAATTTACAAAATACGTACTGTCATCTTCTTCGCCCTCGAGTCTACTGGGACAGGCCTCTCCTTGTCCTTCCTCGACGTGTGTGTGTGGGTATATAGCTCGGGAGCCGTCGGAGCGCGACCGAGCTCCTTGGACTAACAAAAAACAGTACGAATTATTAGTATGTCAGAAAATTAATAAATTTGATTATACGAATCGAAAAAATAAAGTTAAGAATCAAACCAGGCTGTCGTAATAACCCATGAAGGAACGGGAGCCTCCCGTGTGGCGCACCAATCCGGTGCACTCACCATCAGGCTCGCTCATGCGATTGGCATGAGCAGTGCGGGACCTCTTCTTCTCTTCCTCTGAGTCCCAATGGGCCTTTCAGTTGGCCCAAACATCAACACTCACTAAGTGATGGGGTACCCCATACATCCTCATCTTGTGAATGACGTCCTTGTAAAACCAAAATAATTCAAAAATTACAAAGTAAGTTAATAAATTATTTCAAACTGTAGTGATTTACAACTTACCGGTTCCCCGCATGTCCCGTGAAGACCCAATACATGTAGTCCTCGCGTACTACTCATCACAGGTATACTCCTTCTGAAAAGCATAAAAGACATGCATGTTACACCTTTCATTTGTACATTAACGTATTTGTGAAGCTAATAGATAAACAATTACCTTGAATTCCTGCCAGTAGTAGTCTAGCTCTTCGGACGATAAAACCGCCATGCTCTACCGGACAGGAAGAAAGATTTCCGGAAGATCTCCCGCATAGAACGGGAGACTGGTCGCGACGGGAGGAGCATCGACCCGGTCGGGTCGGGCTGGACAACTAATCTGTCACCGGCGTCCAACAGTTCCGGTGGAGTAGTAGTAGAGGGACCGGCCTCGGGAATTACTCCCAAGGACGATGTCGTAGATCGTCCACGGGTATGGCCTCGACCACAGCCGTGCCCACGACCGGCACCTGTCTGGTCACCGCTAGATCCTTGTTCGTTTACCATATATATTAAAATGGAAAGATTCAACCATAATTAATAACTTAATATATTATTATGTCGAAAGTGAACTACATCTAATAATTAAGTACAAAACACTAATGAGTAATCTATATATAACGAACAACCTATACATAACACATCTACTTTAGTCAAGTTCGTCTTCCTCTTCCTCTTCCCCTTCCCCTTCCTCTTCCTCGTCGTTGGATGATGAAAAGATAAATCTGGATCTTCGACGGGAGGAACGTGCAACGCATCTTTGTCAACTTCTTCATTCTGATCAACCAAGTTTGTCGGATCTTCATCTGTTTCAACAATTAGGGGATTTTCTTCAATGTCGTCTTGGAAGGTTGGGACGACTGTCTCTGGCATGTCAAGCTCTGACCTTGCCTTAACCTTGCATACTTCCCACCAATTTACTTTATCCCGTCTTTTGCTTGGATATGGCAAGTACTGAACTTGGTCGGCCTGTTGTGCTAAGATGAACGGTTCATACTTATTGTATCTCCGTCTATGATTGACTTCCACCAAGTTTTATCGAGTGTTAGCGTGTGTGCCACTATCCGCGGGGTCAAACCACTCACATTTGAATATGACGGTCTTCTTCATTGGTAGAGCTGGATACTCTAACTCGATTATGTCAGTCAACACTCCATAAAAGTCATTTTTCCCTCGACATATTGTGTTCCCCTTACACAAACACCGCTATTCATCGTAATCTTGTCTTGCTCGTATTCTCGAGTTAGGAATTTGTAGCAGTTCACGTAGTACCCTTTATATCTGTCGCCCGTTCTACACGGTCCCTTTGCAAGGCTCATGATGAAGGGATTGATACAAACAGTTGGATCTTTGACCTGTAGTTCAAGTACACAGTTGTAAGAGTTCCAACACTTTGCAAGAATCATTATAAATGAATCTCATAAGTACACATGAGATTCAAACCAAGAGGCGAAATCAATCTCAAACCTCCTTTCAATTTCTGTCTCGCTTATACCATGGTTCCTTTTGCGCAACTCAGTCACGAAAACACTTTCAAAGGAAAACACCCAAAATAGATCACAGTCGTTTATGAACATCGTATTTTGAGACTCCACACTCCCACAACTGGTTTAACTCTACAATCAACGGTTGTAGAATTATGTCCATTTGCTGATTCGGATTTCTAGGAGCCGGGACCAAAACCGTCAAAAACATAAACTCATCCTTCATGCACATGCCTGGGGGGAGATTGTAGGGTGTTAAGATGACCGGCCATGATGAATATTATTACTCGAAGTTACTGAATGGCTGAAACCCATCGGAACATAAGCCTAATCTGATATTTCTGACTTCATCGGCGAAATCGGAATGCAGCTCACTAAAACATTTCCACGCTGGAGAGTCGAACGGGTGACACATCTTGTCACCAACCATCTGATGGTCAACGTGCCATGTCATATGCTGGCCAGTTGCTTTCGAAGCATACGAACTCTGTAGCCTTGGAGTTATTGGAAAATAAAACATTTTCTGGTATGGAACTCTAGCCTTTCTTCTTTTTGATTTGCCTTGGGTCACAGGTTTCCACCGCGGTTCACCACACACTTTGCATTCCGTTTTATCTGCATCTTCTTCCCCCCAATAAAGCATACAGTTTTGGCGACAACAGTCAATGACCTCAACCGAAAACCCCAAACCCTTAACCAGCTTCTTTATGTTAGCAAAATTTGTTGGCATCTTGTTATCCTCCAGGAGCAGCTCTTGTATAAACTCGCACATGTCGTCCATTAACCTTATTGAACTCTGATGATGACACTTGATATCCATCATTTTAGCAGATGCAGAAAACGGGGAGTGCTTTTTGTACCAGGCCATATTTCTTGTTCGACTGCTCGCATCATATCTAAAATTTTTTGTGATTCAGCATTCGGCGGCTCATCTTCATGGAAGACCACTTCTGGACCGACAACATCATATATCATTCTCCGGTACAACATGTTGTTGTCCTCCGGGATTCAACACGATCCCCTCGCCGTGAAACACCCATACTTGGTAATCTTTCACAAACCCATGATTCAAAATATGATATTCTACATCCTCGGTATTGCGATAGCTTTTATTTCTACATGTATACTTAGAACAGGGGCATTTAATCTTCACTCCACTCATACAAGTCGGATGACCTATGGCGAACTGGATAAACTCTTTCACTTTCTCGGGAAATCCGGGAGTTAACAACCCCCTCGTGAGTCTCATATACATCCAACCATAGTCTTGATTCATCCCTGTAGCGCGTTTTACTCGATGACGGTTCACATCTAATCACATTTATTATCTTAGTAACACATTCTCTAATTTATTTTATTGTGTCACATTTGTTACATTTACACCGAGAATTAGGATTAATCCTAATTCTCATTTTTTCTATTTTAATATTCTAAATCCATAATATTCTAAATCCATAATATCCCAAATCCATTTACAAGAATATAAATAATTTACAACATAAATCATATATATTCCAAAATGCACATAAATCCAAAATTCACATAAAATCTAAATCTATTAAATTCCTAAATTCCTAAATCCACAAACATCCAAAATCCACATAAATTCATTAAAAATCCTATATAATTCCTATAAAATTATATATAATTCCAAAAACAACGTATATAATTCATTAAAAATCCTATATAATTCATAAGTTTACTATATAATTACTAAAAATTACTATATAATTGCTAAAAAATTACTAAAAATCCTATATAATTTTTATAAAACTCATAAATAATTCAATATAATTACTATAAAATATTAAATAATTCCTCAACAATCCTATATAATTCCTAAAAATCCTATATAATTTCTAAAAATCCTATATAATTTTTATAAAACTCATAAATAGTTCTATATTATTACTTTAAAATATTAAATAATTCCTAAAAATTCTATATAATTCATAAAAAATCCTATATAATTTCTAAATATCCTATATAAGTTTTGTAAAACTCATAAATAATTCTATATAATTACTAAAAAATATTAAATAATTCCTAGAAAAAATCCTATATAATTTATAAAAAATTCTATATAATTTCTAAAAAACTTCTATATAATTCTATATAATTACTAAAAAATATTATATAATTGCTAAAAAATATTATATAATTTCTAAAAATCCTATATAATTTCTACAAAATTATATAACCTATTCAATAATAAAGACTCGTATAACACAACAAATTCTATAAACTACAAAAATTTCAACATAACATAACAAATTCTATATAATTATTTTCAATTCCTAATAAATTTCTAACCTATTACATATAAAGAAACTAAAAAATATTACCTAGGCACGTCAGCGACTCCGACAGCTAGGCGGCGGCGGCGGGCGACGTCAGACGGGCGACTCCGGCAGCTAGCAACAGTGAAGGCGCGGGTGGACGGGCGGGCGGTCAACTAGGTTGGCGGCAGCGGGGCGCTCAGCTGGTGTAAGCGGCGGCGTCACGAGGAGCTGGCGGACGAAATTTGCACCGGCGGCGGCGTCAACTGGGTCGGCTGCAACTAGGGCGGAACTCCACCGGAAACAAAAGGGAGATGAGGAAGATGAAGAAGAAACAAAGAAAAGAGGAGGGAGGTGCGCGGCGGGATTCGTTGGCGGAGGAGAAGAGGAAGATGAAGAAAAAAATAGAGGAAGACAAAGAATAATTCGGGGGCGGCGGTAAGCGCGTCTATATATAGACAAAGGAATTCTCGACGGATTTCCGTCACTAATTCCGTCACAAATTAATCGACCGCCAAATTCAAATTTGGTCAAATAATTTGGCAGTGTAACCACGTTAGCGACGGAAACCGTCGCTAACGTGTATAGTCTTGGCGGGTCTTGGCGGCACAAGTACCGCCAAAACCAATAGCGACGGAAAATCGTCGCTAATTTGGGCGGTACTTGAAAAGGCTTGGCGGTATATATCCCGCCCACTTTAGTGACGGTTTTCCGTCGCTAATGTGGGCGGTACTTGTGAATTGTTTTGGGGCTGCATATCCCGCCCCTATTAGCGACGGAAAATCGTCGCTAATGAGTTTTTATTATAAGGGTAAATCACTACTTACCTTGGTGACGGGAATCCGTCGCTAATGGGGGCGGGATGTGAGAGTCAAGATTTTAGCGATGGATATCCGTCGCTGCATCCGTCGCCAATGCTTATTAATTGGCGTCATCCACTTCCGCGAAAAATAGCGACGGGTTCCCGACGGAATTCCATCGCTAACCAAGGGGATGTGAAATTAGCGATGGGTAAAAGAACCCGTCGCTAAATCCGTCTCCAAGTTTAAGATTTAGTGAGAGAATTGGTATCCGTCGCTAATTCCGTCACTAAATCGGCAATTTCTAGTGGTGCATTTTCAGATTTTTCGGACGAACAAATCTGGACAAGTTAGACGCGTACCCATCTGGAAACTTTATTTTCTGTATCCACTCAAGCAAGACTCTTTTTGAATCCCTATCCAATGCGTACTTGGCCTTCAGAAACTTCCCAGTCGCAACATCTTTAGCTAGCTCAGGCCGATCGCAGATGTCATTCAGTTCTTCCTTGGATTTTTCATTGTCTTTTGTTTTCCAGGGGAGATTGAGCACGGTATTGAAAACATTATCAAACACATTTTTCTCAATATGCATGACATCCAAATTATGCCAAATGACATTCGTACTCGAGTAAGGAAAATCCCAGAAGATGCTCTTCTTATTCCATCCATGTTTTTTGGACTGTAAAACATTATGATGTTCCGCCCCAGGTTCATATCACTTCTTAAACCCCAAACAATCCAGCTCATCTAACATTTCAGCTCCAGTTCTCACCCCCTAAGCCTTTCGCGCTCTTGTGTGCCCGTACGAAAATCAGTGACATTTTTGCGAATGAATGCCGAGGAGGCAAAAACTTCCGAGAGCAATCAAACCATGACTGTTTACCACTCTTGGGAAGTGTGAATGCATCTGTCTCTTCCATGCAATAAGGGCAAGCTTGTCTACCAGCAGTGCTCCATCCAAACAACATAGAATATGCAGGGAAATCATTAATTGTCCACATAAGAGCCGCTTTTAGCTGGAAATTCTGCCGTTTATGAACATCGTATGTTGTGACTACACTCCCACAATTGGTTTAACTCTGCAATCAACGGTTGTAGAAATATGTCCATTTGCTGCATCGGATTTCTAGGACCCGGGACCAAAACCGTCAAAACATAAACTCATCCTTCATGCACATGCCTGGGGGGAGATTGTAGGGTGTTAGGATGACCGGCCATGATGAATATTGCTACCCGAAGTTGCTGAATGGCTGAAACCCATCGGAGCACAAGCCTAATATGATATTTATGACTTCATCGGCGAACTCGGAATGCAACTCACTAAAACGTTTCCACACCGGAGAGTCGGACGGGTGACACATCTTGTCACCAACCATCTGATGGTCAGCGTGCCACGTGATATGCCGGGCAGTTGCTTTTGAAGCATACAATCTATGTAGCGTTGGAGTTATTGGAAAATAAAACATTTTCCGATACAAAACTCTAGCCTTTCTTCTTTTTGATTTGCCTTGCGTCACAAGTTTCCACCGCGGTTCACCACAGACTTTGCATTCCGTTCTATTTGCATCTTCCTCCCCCCAATAAAGCATACAATTTCGGCGACAACAGTCAATGACCTCAACCGGCAACCCCAAACCCTTAACCAACTTCTTTATGTTAAGAAATTTTGTTGGCATATTGTTGTCCTCCGGGAGCATCTCTTGTATAAACTCACACATGTCGTTCATTAACCTTACTGAACTCTGATGACGACACTTGATATCCATCATTTTAGCAGATGCAGAAAACGGGGAGTGCCTGTTGTTATCAAACCATATTTCTTGTTCGGCCGCTCTCATTATATCAAAAAAATTCTGTGATTCAGCATTCGAGGGCTCATCTTCCTGGAAGACTACTTCTGGACCGACAACATCATGTATGATTCTATGACCGCATGCAAACTCAGCCCCCTCGACATCATTCTCCGGTACGACATCCTGTTGTCCTCCGGGATTCAACACGGTCCCCTCGCCATGAAACACCCATACTTGGTAATATTTTGCAAACCCATTCTTCAAAATATGAAATTCTATATCATCGGTATTGTGGTAGCTTTTATTTCTACATGCATACTTAGAACATGTGCATTTAATCTTCACTCCACTCATACAAGTTGGATGACCTAGGGCGAACTGGATAAAATCTTTCACTTTGAAATCCGGGGGTTAACAACCCCCTCGTGAGTCTCTGATACATCAAACTACAGTCTAGATTCATCTCTATAGCGCGTTTTATTAGATGGCGATTCACATCTAATCGCATTTATTATCTTAGTAACACCTTCTCTAATTTATTTTATTGTATCACATGTGTTACATGTACACCGAGAATTAGGATTAATCATAATTCTCATTTCTTATATTATCCTAAATCCAGATATTATTAAAATAATTATATGTAATTCCAATTCCATGATTAGATCCATATAATCCTAAATCCACAATTCTATATAATTCAAAATTCATAAAATATTTACATAATTTCCAACATAATCGTATCTAACCCTAAATCCACAACTACAACCAAAATAAATTTAATATAATCCACAATTTTATGTATAATTTTAAATACAAAATTCAATATAATTCACGACATAAAAATTTCAATATATATATATATATAATCCAAAATCCACAATTTAATGTATAAACCCTAAAAAAAGCTTTATTATTTCTAATAATTTCCTATAACATTATATATAATTCTACATAATTCTTATAATTCGTAAAATCTCAAAATAAATCCTAAAAAATTCTATATAAAATCTAAAAAACTCTATATAATTCTATTAAATTTATAAATAATTATAAAAAATCTTTTAAACATCCTAATAAATTGTATATAATTACTAAACAAAATACTATTTTTTCTAAACAATTTTTTTCCTAACAATTTCTAAAAATTGTATATATTTTGTAAATAATTTCTAAATAATTCCTAAACAATTTATATAAAACCTATCTAACAATTTAATAACAAAACAATGTATATAACAAATTAATAATTTTTTTCAAAAAAACTTACCCGGAAGCTGGCGGATCGAGCGGCGGTGACTGGAGCGGAGCAGCGACAGGAGCAAAATGGAGGCGGCGGAGCGACTGAAGGAGGGCCCGGAAGACTGGAGGCCAGCCGGGAAGAAAAGGCGGGGCCAAAGGAGAAGAGGCGGAAAGAAAAGGAGGAGAAGAGGAGAAGAGCCTGAGAAGCGGGGCCGGAGGTGGGAGCAAAAACCAAAGGGAGGGAGAGTAAAAAATGGAAGCGAAGAAGGCGTATTGGGAATGTGAGGGAGTCTGCGTGTTTTTAATGAGGACAAAGGGGTTAGCAACAGAATTGCGTCGCTAAATCCATTGCTAGAAGTTTGACCGCCAAATACAAAAAATTCACCAAAAGTTTGGCGGTGGAAGACCATTAGCGATGGAATTCCGTCGCTAACGACGATACATATTGGCGTGTTAAATACCGCCATTTTTAGCGACGGAATACCGTCTCTAACGACAACATATATTGGCGGGATATATACCGCCTATTTTAGCGACGGCTTTCCATCGCTAATTGTAGCAAATATTGGTAATATGTGGGGGATACATATTCGCGACGGAATTCCGTCGCTATAGGGGTTATTGGTAGAAGAGGGTAGATGATAGCGATGAAGTAGCGACGGAATTCCGTCGCTAATATTTATTTTTGGCGCCATCCACTACCGCCAAAATTAGCGACGTCTAGAGACGAAAATCCGTCGCTAATTAAGGGGTCTGACCCCTTACAATATTTGCGATGGGATGTTGTAACCGTCGCTAAATCCATCGCCAATTGTGACGGAATTTGTATCCGTCGCTAATTCCGTCACTAATTAGGTGTTTTCTAGTAGTGTTAGAAGATCTCGAACAAGGAATAAATATATATCGACACTGAATAAGTAGTTAGAGCAAAGATTTGATAACAATCGAATAGATTTTATCTATCAAATTAGTAGTAGGATATTCGGATATATTATTAATTTAATAAATAAATATAATCTTCTCGACAATTAGGTTTCGATGTCGATAGAGTTATATAGCTTATTTGTTAAGGAATTAAGCGGGGGTTGAACACAAGGATATTATTAGGCTTTAGAAGAGTGTGAATTGCACTGTAAGGGATTGAGTTTGGGTACGAGTGAGAGGAGAGATTCAAGTCTGTAATCCGAGTTCTCTATTTGTAACAAACAAAAATCAATAACGGTGTTGATCGAAATCCTTCTAGTGAAGAACTAGAAGGTAGTGGTTTTACTCAAATTTATTTTGTTGAGGTTTCCACTCTAAATAGCGTGCTCGTCTTTTGAGTCTTTGTTAATTCAGCTGCATACTCTCAGGAAAGGATTGTACCTTTTTCTATAAAATTTATGACTATATGATCCAACAATTGGTATCAGAGCATGGCATCCTTGTGTTAGTCAAACATTGAAAAGATGTCGTCAAACACTGCCATCAACGACTCCTTCTAGAAAGCCCTCCAACCCTCAAGACTGCTGAATACGACTGGTGGATGGAAAAGTAAGAGTCACATGTTTGTTCCCTGAATGGTCAGCTACGAAAAGTGGTCGAATTCAGAAACGATATAGTACGGGTAGATCCAGCCACCAAGACAATGGAGGAAATAAAAGACTACTCCCGTGAAAACTACAAGGTTCTATAACTCAATAGTCGAGCCAAGAAAATTCTTCACATGGCACTTGGACCATCCGAACTAAGGAAGATTCTCTGGTACAAAACGACGAATGAGATATGGAAGCAGTGGACAGATTGTATAGAGGGAATGATGACTTGAAGAAAAATCGAATCTTAGTCATTCAAAAGGACTATGACAATGTGGTATAGCAGAAAGGTGAATCTCTGGAAGAATTCCATTCTTGGTTCCAGGGATATGTCGGGCAACTCGAGTTCCTCGAAGAGATCTTGCATGACTGGAAGACTACTCACAAATTCCTTCAAGCCCTAAACTCAAAGTTGGATGCAATCTCTCTCGCTATTCAAGCCCAAAACGATATAAAGTGCATCACACTAGAGGAACTTGTTGCTAGGCTTCAAAGCAACGCTAATGTTCAAAAAGGAAGACTGCACAAAGAGAGACTGAGAAGAGCCAAAGTATCGCTCTCAAGATCGATAAAGCCTTTGTTCTGGCTCAAGTTGAAGAAATGGAAGATGATGTTGACGAGGAAATTTTCCCTAATCACTAGGGCATTCAAAAAGGTGTGGAAAGGAAATCGTGACACATCACGTACCTCTGAGGGAAGTAGGGACCCTAAGGAAGTGATATGCCACCACTGCCAAATTTATATCTCTTCCCTGACTAAGAACCTGAAAATTTATATGTCTTGCAAAGAAACTTTACCTCTCACTAAATCAATACTGTTATAAGAAATCGAGGAGCTTAAGCTTGACGATGATAAGAAAAAAGAAAGCTTGGAACAACAAACTGTTAATATCCAAAGTAGAACAAGAAAAAGCCGACTTTTCAATAAGATTCGTTTCTCATCCTAGACTCGATTATGTTGAACCATTTGTAAGTCCGACCAATGTAAAATCAAATGGTACGGGAAATGTCTCTCCAATCCCTGACAAACAGTGTAAAGGCTCCACCTGTGAACTGGAACATTGTAAGCATACTCAATGTGGCCTAACCAAGTCCGAAATGAGAAGTCTTCTAACATTGATTTCCAAGCTCGAAAAGAAAACAAACCAATATGGTCAGGTCAAAGCAAATATGTGAACTTGGCATGCCACATGTTTGTATAAAGAAAGGGCATTATAAGAATGAATGCTACTCTAGAAAACAAATGATTAAAAGAACCCACAATGTTCAACCTGCTTATAATGATAGAAAGACACCAAAGAATAAAGCTAGACTTGCATGCTAAAACAACTAAGCCTAGAAGTTTCACCCTTAAATCCAGTAAGCCTAAGATTACTTGGGTTCGTAAAAACTAATATCTTGTATACAGGGGAAAGTGAGGAAGAGTTCCTGGTACATAGATAGTGCTTGCTCAGGTCACATGACATGAAACAAGAATTGGTTTGTCTCACTTCAACAATGCTCCGGAGGCTCAATCATCTTTGGAAACGAGAGAAAAGGAGAAGTAATAGGTGTAGGAAGGGTAAGTATTTCAAATCATGTGTAGGATTGATACTTGTGTTTGACTCGCTCAAAACTTTATAAACTTGTTAATCTCATATATAAACTTAACTAGCTATAGAAGCTAGTAAGTTAGTTTGCGGAATAAAGATTATCTACAATTTAAGCTTAGTTAAAATGATTTAAAAAGCTTCGCTTGCGGAAAGATTTACCAACGTGAGAACCCTAAGCTTCTAATAACCCCGGGATGAAACTCATCACTAAACTTATATTAATTCAAGAGCAATTCCACACTTAAGCTACTCCTAGTTTAAAGTATCTCTCTCTCACAATACAAGTTTCGTTCAGCTCATACAAGTAATCTCTCTAAATCAAGCTCTCAAGTGATTTAGACACTAGCTTTGCGCACAATGACTTAATCTCTTAATAGCTTTCTCTCAGGCTTAATCACCTTGCTCTCTCTAGCATGTGAAGCTCTAAACATGTGCCTAACATCACTTCTATGCACACCTTATAGTAATTCTAACTTACAACCCTAAGCTAGCAATTCTATGTCTCATTGCATATAAAGAAGTCCACCTCAACGATCCGCGTGATCATATTTGCTCTCGAAATGCATCTACGCTCATTATCGCTTTGTGCTTATTCGCTTGATCATCTCAGATCTTCACGTTAGCAATCCGTGTGCCTCAACACTTCTCTTGATTCGTCCAGCTTGGCGATCCCCGTACATCCACTATCCAAAAATAGAAATCCTAACAAACTCCATGTTGTTTCCATTTCCCTTAAGTTGTTGCTTCAACGGCCTTCCCTTTATTGGACCAGATTTTCTATGCGCTAGTACACGATTCCACCCATAGACTTGATCTACTCTTGATTACTTGTATCTTCTCTCTTTTCTTCAAAAGCGCGATCCTCTATCTTTGCAGCGACTCTATCTCTCTCTCTCAAAGCTTGACCTTCCGTCTTCTTATTTCTTCTCAGCAACCTTTATTATGTCTTGGTGAGATTCAACTTTCCCCGCTAGACCTTAAGCTAGACTATCAGTAGTCACAACTAGTCCGCTTGTGCTTAAGCTACTCTCAAAACTCCTCGAGATATACCTGAGTAGCTTAAAAACACAAAGGATATCAAATAATTAGGTTTGTTATCATCAGAACAAGCGGAACGGTTTAGCTAGCTTATTCCAACTCTAGATCAAACCAACAATTTCCCCCTTTATAATGATGACAGACCCATAAAAAATTAAGCTCATACCATTTCAAAGCGTACTCAGTTAAGCCATAGATATGCAATGAAGCTTAATCAAGTATTTTCAGATATAGCAAATAAGTTCAATATTTCTACTAAGAACGCTTAGCGAGTATACCTTTGTATCCCCTTAGACCAAGCCGGTCTAAAATCTTCTTAATTTCAACAACGGAAAGAGTATTCTACCTCAATCCTTCACCTGCTAAAACCTGTTTATTTTCCCCTTTTGGCATCATCCAAATATTCATACTTAGCTCAACAAAGGGAACTACAGAATGATATACAATTAATTTTAACTCACTAGCAAGCAAAATAAATCAAAGATCAGTTAAGCATGACGGTAAACATGAAGCACGCTGAGCACTATAATCAATTGAAGGCATACTTAGTATATATAATCACCTCACATCTTTTATAGCTAGTATCCTAACATTTCTAGCAAATACACACGCAATAATAAACAGAAAGCACATAAGAGCATCAACTCAAATCACCTTCTTCCTCAATATGTTCACCAACTTTTACCAAATGATTGGAGTTAATTTGCATGTCTTTGCTGGATCAGTGCCTTAGAATTATGATTTTCCAAATGAGCTTGGAACCGTTCTCTAGCTTTGCACTTTCGAAGCGAGATGTGTATGATAATAGCTTCTGTTGAATGACTACAACTGACTCTGATATACAGTGAATATCACCTCTCCGGATTGCACTAGATATAAGCAAGTTGTGCTTAGATTCGAGGCTGTATGAGAGACTTCATTCATCATGTGCTTGGCCATGTGGCGGTGAGGTGCGTGTATCGGGAAGAAGTAAGCTCACATTTGAGATGTGATTCAATGAAAAGTGCTCATCAAAAATATTAAAGCGCATTTACGGGAAGAAATGCACATATCACGGGGGACATAACACACTCACACTCAAGATATATTATGTAATCAACATGTGCATATAAGGGGTAACTGGCTTTTTACTAAAATGAATACTTCCATTTGAGTGGGTATGCAAGGAATCAGGAAGCGTTACATAATAGTTACCTAGAGACACTGTAGGAGTGGATCATATCTATAGGATTATAACATGGTAAGAAGACGATCACCACTCTCTATTTGTGGAACAAAAAGAGCATGTAATGGATATAGAAGAGTACTCAGTTTACATCCAATATACAAGTCAAGCGAAATAGATCATATGAAGAGATAGAGTAAGCAAGAAAAGAAAAGACATGAAGCATAACTCATCTATAGTTAAAAGTGAATTTACAACGAGTAAAGAGAATTTACAACGAGTGAAGAGGAGCTCTAGTTAAAAGTAAGAAGACCACTGAAGTCTAAGGTGTAGAAAAGGTACCCGACGCCTTAGTGAAGATATCAACTATTTTTTCCTATATAGATATGTGAAGTAGCTCAACTCACTTGTGCTCAACATGATAACACAAGAAATGGTGTCGCATGTCAATGTGTGTGGTGCGAGAATGATACACAAGTTTCTTTGTGATGTTCATGGCGCTAGTGTTGTCACAGAAAATTTGAAGTGTACCTAGTGAGATGCAATAATCAACAAGCTGCTACTTAAGCCATAAGAGTTGAGAGCAACAAGCAGCTGTAGCTATATATTCATCCTTTCTTGTTGACATGGCAATGGATTTTTGCTTCTTTGAGCCCCATGAAGCTAGGCAGGGACCAAGGAACTACGCCATTCCCCTTGTGCTCTTTCTATCCACCAAATACCCTCTATGAGAGATAATTCACTGCCGCTTGGGTACCATAAACATAGATCATCTGTGCCTTTAAGATAACGAAAGATCCACTTGACATTAGCGAGATGAGAGGCACGAGGATTTGACTGGGAGCGAGCACATGAACCAACTGCAAACACAATGTCAGGTCTAGAAGCAGTTAAATACATAAGCGAGCCTACCATTCCTATATACATGGTTGAATCGACCTTTGCACCATTAAGATCTTCATCTAGCTTTGTGGTGGTAGAGATAGCAGTAGGTAGCGACTTGTTGTTCTCCATGCCATACTTCTTTAAGAGCTCCTTAATGTACTTTTGTTGATGAATGTGTATTCCATTCTTGAGATGGTTCACTTGCAGGCCTAGAAAAATGTAAGCTCACCTATCATGCTCATGCTGAACTTTGAGCTCATTCTAGTTTTGAAGTCCTTTACTAGTAGCAGGTTAGTTGACACAAATATGATATTATCAACATAAATTTGGACAATTAGCACATCACCTTCAACTTCCCTTATAAATAAAGTCTTGTCAACAAGACCTCTATTGTAGTTTTACCGGAGAAGGTAATTTGATAAGCATTCATACCAATCACGAGGGGCTTTCTTGATCCCGTATAGCGCTTTGTCTAAATTATAGACATGCTCTGGAAAAGTTGGATCCTTAAATATAATAATCCTCTCTTTTATACCTTAAAAATTAAGTTGATACTTAATTCGGTATATATTGAACTTTAATTACGTCTTCAAGGAATTTTCTTACCTTTAAAAAACACCTTGAAAAGATCTATAATTAAATTGAAAGTTGAAATTATCCTAAAAGGGTAATTTATTTTCAGATTTGAGAAAACTATGGTAAATCACCATGTTCAGGGTAAAAAATGTGAGGGGTCACTAAAGTTTGTTGAAGTTAGAAATGGTCACCAAAGTTCAAAACGTTAAAAAATGGTCACTAAACTATGAGAAGTGAACTTCTCTGTTGAAAAAATGGTCACTACCTAGTTTTTGGTGACCATTATTTGTAAAGGGAAGTTCACTTCTCATAGTTTAGTGACCATTTCTTAACGTTTTGAACTTTGGTGACCATTTTGTAACTTCAACAAACTTTAGTGACCCCTCAAATTTTTTATCCCCATGTTCATCGTTTCCATCAACTATTTGTAGGTCTCCTCGTCCTCCTCATAGACCAACTATGTCAACCTCTTCCTTGTCTTTTCCATGTGAGAGTTAATGCATTCTTATCTCTTCATCATGCATCTTCATTATCACCATTGTTCTATAAATAAGGAGTTTCTTCTTAACTTTCACTCTCAACCCGAATTTGAAGTCCTCCCACTTACTCTAGTTCGAGCCTTTATTTACTTGTTTTGAACATAAATTTGAATTCTTCATACCCAAATTAGTGGATTTCGACTCTTTAATCATCCAATTCCATTTTCGAACGATATCAATTCAAATTCCGAAGATTGTAAGTCGTCCTTACACTCTGATTTTTCGGCCACTTCTGTTTTTTCTGTATTTATGAACTTATCGTCCATATTTTTCTGAGATTCTTGAACCTATATTGTAGTTCGATTCGATACGAATCCAATGACACTAGTCTCGTCCAGTTTCGTCGTCATTTGACCCCTGAACGAGATATTTGAAGTTCATTGCGCAACCCAACCTCTGATTTCCGGCGTGAACAATGAGTGCTCACGGTTTTCCCTGTTACTGAGTCTATAGTTCATCGTTTCTTGATTATCTTGATGCTAAATTTTATTTTGTTTTGATACTAAGCCAACGGTACCAACCAAACCCATTTTCGTTGTCATTGGATTCCTTAACGATCTCTTCGAAGTTCATTATGCAGTTCAACAACTGTTTTCGACGTGAACAGTAAGTGCTCAAGGTTTTCGCATTTTCCAGAGAATATAATTCATCTTTTCTGGATTTTCTTGATTCTAAACTATATTTAGTTTCGTTACAAAGCCAAAAATACTAACCGTGTCCGATTCCGTCTCTGTGTCAGCCTTGAACGAGCAGTTCGAACCCAACTGTGCAACAACATCTATTCTGCCGCATTGTATCCAGGTTTTTGGTAATACTCTAAGTACTATGCCATTAATTATTTGTTTGAATCTACAAAAAAATATTCCAATTTAATATAATATATATACGTATGCTTCTACGTCTTGTCAATCTATTCGTTAAGGAATCGAGCTCATCTAGGAACTTTATCTTCGTTCGATACGTATCAACATCTTCTGGTCTAAGGCAAGTGGCAGTTCGCTCTTGCTTATCTATTGTTTTTATTCCATATTTGTCTTAATTAACAATGAATCGGTTGTTATATTAAGTTGGGATAAAATTCTAGATAACCTAAAATAAATATTATTTAGGTTGTATGCATATAGTGGATATACTATATATATATGACTATATTATTACCTTAGGATGATAGATGGACTTTGTTGTGGATATATTGTATAGTTAGAACGAGTATTCGTAGAAACATTATGTACCTCGCAAGGTCTAGTTATTTCTTTATAACTCAGTATTAGGAGGATGTTCCCTAATATCTTTTGGTAATGACCGTACCCTTATCGTCTTCTTATTTCTTCTTCAAAAGCGCGTTCCTCTAGCTTTGCAGTGACTCTCTCTCGCTCAAAGCTAGACCTTCCGTCTTCTTATTTCTTCTCAACAATCTTTATTACATCTTGGCGAGATTCATCTTTCCCCGCTATACATTAAGCTAGATTTTCAGTAGTCACAACTAGTCTACTTGTGCTTAAGCTACTCTCAGAACTCCTCGAGCTATACCTGACTAGCTTTAAACACACATAGAACATCAAATACTTAGGTTTTTTATCATCAAAACAAGTAGAACGGTTTAGCTAGCTTATTCCAGCTCTAGCTCAAACCATCATCATGTCATCTTTGAAAATGTTAACATGGTAAACAACCTCAAATTTGATCTCCTGAGCATAGCCTTGCTATGTCAAGGAGGCAAAAATGTGGTTTCCTTCACCATTAAGGGTTGTTCTTTTATAAATGTTAAGACATGAAAAATAGTGCTTAAAGGCCTCTATGACGGAAAGGTATATGAAGTAGATCCCTCAATCATTTCCCCAGGGAAAGTGTGTCTCTCTTCCCTGAAGGAAGAATCTGATCTGCGGCACAAGAGGTTTGGTCACACTAGTCTCAAACTTCTATCAAACTTCATTCAAATGAACTGGTGGAAGGATTGCCAAAAATAGAAGTACAAAAAGATCAGGTATGCAGTGCATGCACATGAGGTAAGCAAGTAAGAAATTCCTTTAAGTCAAAGAAAGAGGTGAGCACCTATAAACCCCTTGATCTAATTCACATGGAGTTATGTCGCCCAATGCGTACTCTAAGACATGATGGAAATATATATGAGTTTTTTTTATTATTGATGACTACTCCAGGTGCACATGGACCATCTTCCTTTCCTCTAAGGAGGATGTATTCTCGAAGTTCGTGGTCTGGAAGAAAAGAGTAGAGATGAAATTGGAGTGTCTTTTAAAAGCCATCCGTACTGATCACGGAATGTAGTTCAACAACTCTCAGTTTCTTTCCTTATGCAGGAGTAGAGGTATAGATCACAACTTCTATGCACCAAAGACTCCTCAGCAAAACGGGGTAGTAGAAAGGAAAAACATAACATTGGACTTCTCAAAAACTTCTGGGCGGAAGCGTTGCACGAACAGAGCATTTCTAAGACCCCTAATCGAGAAAACTTCCTACGAGCTACTGAAGGGACGAGAACCCAATGTAAGTCACTTATGTGTCTTTGGTTGCAGGTGTTTGGCTCACATCAATGGGAAGGAAAGTTTGGGAATGTTTGATGCTAGAAGTGATATGTGAATTTTTATGTGGTATTCATCACACAGTAGTGCATACAAAGTATTCAATTGGAGAAACCAGGGAAGTTGAAGAAAGTGATAATGTGAGATTCGAAGACCACAAAATGGTTGGAGATGAACTTCGTCATCCTAATGCTCCTCCACTCTTGGAGGAAGAAACCTTCCCTATCCTAGAAACTACTGATCTACTTCCAAGGAAGAAGATGAGTCTTCCCTGAATGATGTACATCACACTGACGATCTCACACAAGGTGTCGTCGATCCAACTCAAGGCTCCCATTCTCAAACCTCACAAGCAGGCATGGGGAATCTTCCCTTTAAGGCACATTACACCTCATGGATGACCAACTACAAATGCTACACGACATCTATTTAGAAAGAAGGGTCACTTTCCTCTTCCAAGGAAAATAGGAGGTACACATTCCTGAGCTAACTCCTATGCCTTCACTGCCTTTGTGTCCCTAGTGGAACCCAAGACTATAAGTGAAGCGTTGAAAGATCCAAACTGGGTAAAGGCCATGCAAGAAGAACTACATCAATTTGAGAGGAATAAAGTAATGGAGACTGGTTCCAAGACCAACAAATTGCACCATCATCGGGACAAAATGGATCTTTTAGAACAAGTTGGATGACGAGGGACATGTCACAAGGAACAAGGCAAGAGTGGTGGTCAAAGGATATAATCAACATGACGGAACTGAATACGATGAGACATTTTCTCCCGTTGTAAGATTAGAGGACATTCATCTACTAATTGCTTATTTTGTGTTTCATGGCTTCAAGTTGCAATAAATGGACATCAAGACAACTTTTCTCAATGAGATCCTAAAATAGGAAGTGTACATGGAACAAACTCATGGGTTTGAAGATCCGTTGAAACCACATCACGTGTATGTTCTTGACAAAGCACTGTACGGTCTTAAGCAGGCCCCACGAGCATGGTATGAAAGATTGTCTCAATTTCTTCTTTCTCATGGATATGTGCGAGGTAAGATCGACAAGGCCCTATTTCCACTGAGGGAAGGGAAGCACACTCTGGTTGTGCAAGTGTACATGGACAATATCATCTTCGGCTCCATAAACAAAGAGTTGGTCAAACAATTCACAATGCTCATGGAAAGGAAGTTCGAAATGAGCATGGTTGGCGAGTTACAATTCTTCCTCGGTTTACAGGTAGTACAAACTGAGGAAGGCACCAAAATACACCACACACAAAAATACATTCAAGAGTGCATCAAGAAGTTCAACATGATGGATACCAATCCCTTCTCTACTCCAATGGCTCCCTAGGGAAGGATGATCATGAGAATGATGTTGACCAAACGCTATACTTTACTCTATCTAACGACAAGTAAGATGTTATGTATTGTGCCAGGTTTCAAGATAATCCTAAGGAATCTCACATTAAGGCTGTCAAGAGGACACTTTGATACCTTGGAGGGACGAATGGCCAATGTATCTGTTATCCAAGAAGTGGAGATCTCAAGCTTATTGGATACACGGATGCAGATTTCACAGGGAACACAGTTGATAGGAAGCCTACCTCAGGAATGACTCAATTCCTTGGACCGTGCCTAGTGTCCTGGGGATAAAAGAAAGAAACTTCCGTAGCTCTCTCTATATCCGAAGCTAAGTATGTATCTGCAACTACATGTTGTTCACAAACTCCTATGCCTCAAACAACAACTAAGTGATTTAGGTATCTTGATTAATTCTGTTCTTATACTATGTGATAATACAAGTGCTATAAGTATCTCTAAGAATCTTGTGCAACACTCCATAACTAAGCATATTGATCAGACACCATTTCCTTCGGGATTGTGCTGAAAAAGGGATGGTGACAATGGAATTCTGTCGCACAGAGGACCAAATTGCAAAGATCTTCACCAAGGAACTAAACAGGGAATCTTTCGAGTAGCTATGAATGGAACATGATATGATTTCTCTCAATTAATAGTTCTCTCCCCTTTATGACGGGGGAGATTAGCCAAATTATTCATTATTTGGTTGATCTCTGAAAGTTGTGCATCTCCTTCTCTTCTCTAATATGAATTAGTGCCTTACGTGTCTCCTATGTACTTATGCTTTCCCTAATCATGCTTGATTGTTTCCCTTGATTGGTTTAGGTGATGATATGAAAAAGTCTTTTTCTGGCCCAAAAGAATCCTCCTGATGATTTCTATCCCACGTTAGAAGCCCAAATGATAGAGGAAATCTACAACCTTCCCTGTCTGCTTATAATAGAATAGTCCTATGAGCCCTTCTTCCGTACACCAACTGGACTCGTTCTATTATAATGATAAAACTCATTTCATTGATATATATTATTGTTATTTTATGTGTAATGTTCTATTTTTGAAACCATCCTAATACCAATACCCAAACCATTACACAACTTCACCATCGAATTATCTAGTGCGAGAAGTTGAAAAGTCAGACTTTTAAATTTTGAGCGGAGGGGGGGGGGGGGGGGGTGAGTGTCATTCTTCTTGCAATTGGTCATAATGAGCTCTTGAAAAAGGAAACAGGGAAACGGTGTTGGAAGTTATGATTTGCTATTTTCGCAGTTTGATTTGAGGAGCAAGAGATACATGCACTGGACACGTGCTTAATAGGAAAATGTTGTTTAATCGAAGAAGTTGTTTAGATCTGCTCAGATTGGTGCGACCATTAAAAGAGAGAACACCTGTTCATAAAACCACCACCCTCATTCTGCTGCTTCACTCCATCAATCCAACCCCCCCCCCCCCCCAACCGTTTGAAAATCTCCTCAAACTCTTTACATGGATTCCTCATCTTCCCCTATACAATTCGACGGTATTGAAAATCTTGAACAACTTTGCACAAAGCTTATGGCACTTGGCTTTGACATCTCAAATCTCATAATCCCCAAAAACATCATTGAAACCACCACTACTGAAACCGCCATCACCAAAAACACCACCATTGAAACCGCCGCTACAACCTTTGTTGAGATAGAACCCAACATTATCGATCCCAAAACCGCCATTGTCGTATACAACCCAAACCCACTCCAGCCACCGCCCCAGACGTGAACACATCCAACCCTGCAACAAATTTAAACCTTAACCTTAATGTTGAGACAATAACAGAAAAACCCCAGCTTACCCCTACTACCACACCGGCCTCTGATATCGCAGGAAAAGCCTCCAAGGCGGCACCAAGGCGAGATTCTCCACATCATATCACCACAAAAATAGCCACAAATTTAATGTGTGAGATTTAGGAGGAACTGCAAGAACAGGGAAAGCTCAAAAAGGGAAAGAAGAGGGCCATTGCAACTACGATGAAGCGAAAACTAGGGTTCTTCCAAAACCTCAACTATCTCTGTTGATTCCGAAGGCAAGGAGGAATCTATCGCCAAGAAAATCATGATTGCAAAACCTCCAAGAAGAATGACTAGAGGAACGGCAACTAAGGTCGCCAAAATGAAAGTGGAGGGAGAAGGTGAGACAATTCTAGAAATAAGAACGAGGCCAATCATAAAAGAGATAAAGTACTAATAGGCAGCGTGTAATACATCATAATACGTGATTGTTAGCATTTATATCAATGGATTTGGCATGTCTAGAGTGCATATTACCATGATCCAAACCAAGCGAAGCCAAGACACTAAATACGAGGATTATGGGCTTCTGAAGGAAAGACAACCAAAAGGGTACAAGCCAGAGCCGCTCACACACCAGTGACGCGACCGCGCCTGGAGCCGCGCGACCGCACAAGGCGCGCGCTCGCGCCAGTTCATGAGACCAAAAGTTCAAGGCACAGAACAAGACGCCACCACGACAACACATGTGCGCCGACGTCCCTGTGAGGTTGGGATTGCTCTGAAATCCTACTTCCCCCTTGTGTTGTGCTTGGGCTTGGACTTCCTTCATTTGTAAAGTATGGGCTAGGGTTAATTTGGTTTAATGCGTTGTCATTTTATAATATATAGGGAGAGCTTTTCCTCCTCCCTAATAATCCGTTATTTCATTTTACAATTTACGTAGTTTCTAGCAATGAGCCAGGAGTAGTCTCCTAGACTCTGTATGGTTGGTTCGAGCCATTAGGCTGATTTAATTTTGAGGTTTTTATCCTTGGTTCTCATTTATAATATGTATCTATTGCTTTATCCTCTTGATTTTAATACCTATTGAATTGAATTTGCATTCTGGATTGATCACCTAGGTTGTATAGTTCAATTTCTTATAGCTAGGCTTAGATTTATCCTAGTTGGAGAACCTAACCATTAGAGTAGCAAAATCACTACCTGGACTAGTTAAACTTGTAGGGATGTGGAGGTTAATGAGGTGTTAGTATCCAAGTGGCGCTACATCTTCCTATATATTCTTGTGCTTTATGCTGCCTAGGAGAAAGTCTTAATAGTTTTAGGGTTGGATTCGTAGGTAAGAGCTATTAGAACTTGTTGACTTAATTAGCTATTTAGGAACAAGGATTAGAGAAATTAGAGGACATATAGGCATTAGGAATAGGAGAGAGAATCCAAATAGAGGAACCTATGACCATTGACTCATGCTAATTGGTGAAGACCAATGATATGAAGTGTTCATCCCATTTTAATCAAACAATCTTTAAAAATCAGTTTGTTACTTTTCTAGTTAATCTAATTAATATCGTGAGAATTGATTGCATTTCGGTTCCTTGTGGGATTTGACCCCTACTTGCCACTCTACTCCTGTAGAGGAGTTTGAAGGGATTTATGATATTAGCTTGATTAACTGCGGTGCTGACTAGTGCATGGTTAGCACCCGTGCTACTATATTTTCCTTCCTGAGCTTATTCCAGACATCGAACGGACTGCTAGAAGAAGACTAAGAGAAAGAGCTGCAAAAATAATGGAAGATCCAGAGAATCCGGTCAGCAAGAAGGTTCCACCACAGACCCCGGAGCATCTGCAGGCCAATCAATTACTAATGAATCAGTTTATAGAAGCCTACACGCAGCAGAACAATCTAGCCGGAAACAGGACGCTGCGGGAGCGTACTACTCCCAACTTGACGCAGTAGCCTCAAGCGGTGGTCCTACCACCACTTGCGCAGGAAGTGACCTTTGAAATTAAGTCCAGAGTGATTAACTTACTCCCCTCTTTCCACGGGATGCCCGGATAAGACCCCATTATGCATCTAAGTCAATTCCACGACATTTGCATGACCATGAAGCCGGTCAGTGTGTCGGAGGAGCAAATCAAGATGAGGGCATTCAACTTCACGTTAAAGGATACAACTAGAGCTTAGTATTACCACATCCCCACATGCACGATAGACAACTGGGAGAAGTTGCACCGAGAGATTCTTAACCGTTACTTTCCGGTGAAGAGAGCAAACGCGCTGAAGAGGGAAATCGCGCAAGTAGAGCAAAAGGAGGGGGGAGTCATTATACGACTACCTAGAGAGATTCAAAGGGCTTTGTTTTAGCTGCCCTTTTCATGGATATGAGAAGTAGGATTCGGTGTTGGTCCTTAACCAGGGGCTGCTTTCTAATGAAAGAAGAATCGTTGACGCTGCGTGTGGAGGAAGCGTTCTTAACAGGACCCCAGAAGACGTAATGGAGAAGTTGCACAACATGGCCGAAAGCACGAGAAGCTTCAGAAGAA
This sequence comes from Phyllobates terribilis, assembly GCF_046119375.1. Taxonomy (NCBI): domain Eukaryota; kingdom Metazoa; phylum Chordata; class Amphibia; order Anura; family Dendrobatidae; genus Phyllobates; species Phyllobates terribilis. Next base: position 33,537 of record NW_027366882.1, read on the forward strand.
CGTACACTGCAAGGGTTGTAAACGCCGTGAGCTCAAACACGAAAGGATCAAATTTGGCAGGAGAGTTAGTTGAGATCAAGAAAATGCTTGTGAGGTTACTGTCCTATAGAGAGCAGCGCCCCACATGTCTTTGTGATATTTGTGTGAGTACGAGTCACCATTCAGAGGTATGTCCCGAGCTGCGGGACGATACGATTGCTGAGGTAAATGCGATGGAAGGATACAGACCTCTTCGGCCATGGGAGAATCAAGGAGCCCCTACTATGGAGATGATCAAGGACTTGACTAAGAGCGTTGTCACCCTCGCATCAAACGACCAAAACACCGATTCCAGACTTAAGAATTAGAGGTTCAAATGGGGAATATTGTGCAAACAGTCTCGACATTGGCGCAGAATAAATAAAATTCACAACCAGCCCAGACGGTGGTGAATCCGAACCAAAACATGGTGAGTACGAGTCAAAGTCTGAAGTATGTCAGCGCAATGGCATTGAGGAGCGGTAGGAATTCTGAGAAGAAATCAAGTCAAGAGGAGGGAGCACAAGAGGATCCGGCAGAGGCGCGCCCGCGCCCAGACGCGCGCGACCGCGCGACAATTACTGAGAGCTCGCGCGGCCGCACTACCACACAAAACGAGTGTTCCACCATTACTGAGAGTGTGCACGACCGCGCACCTCCTGAGCGCGCCCGCGCCCCCTCTACTGAGAGCTTGCACGATCTCTCCCTCCAGGAGTGCGACCACACGTTTACAGAACCAAGCTCCGGAAACTTGGCACGACCGAGCGCGACCGCGCCCCATCTAGCACGACCGCGTGGAGGTTATTGAGAACATGCACGCCCACGCCCCCCAGCTGCACGACCACGCCTACCTTACTGCCGAGAAGAGTGATTCTGAGAGGAAGAAAGTTGATGAGACATGCCCGATGGAGGAAGAAGAGGAGTTAGATGACCCGAGAAGTGATTTCAAGCTCTGACAAAACAACTATGTATGCTCTAACTTCCCTACACTCTATTCGGAGAAGCCACCGGCCCCCTTTCCTGAAGCATTAAAAGATACCAGGAGGCCATCAGATGATAAAGAGCTATTTGAGATCTTCAACAAGTGTGCCATAAACATCCCACTACTCAAGCTGGTCCAAAGCATACCGAGGTACGCAAAGTTTCTCAAGGAACTTTGCACGATCAAGAGGAAGAAAAATATGAAGGAGACCAGCAGAGTAACAACCGGAGAGAGATATCCTCAATCCACCCGCAACGCATGTCCCGTAAGTTCAATGATCCTAGTATGGTAGCTGTCCCCTGCCAAGTAGGCAACAATAATTTTGATCGAGCGATGCTAGACTTAGGGGATGCTATAAATGTCTTTCCATACTCCCTATGCATGCAATTAGGACTTGGACCTTTAAATGAGACATATATTCTAGTCCAATTAGCTGATGGGTTGACTATTCTCCCTAAGGGGTAGTAGAACACTTGCTAGTCAAGGTAGATAGGCTATTCTTTCCTACAAATTTCTACGTGCTATATATGGAGAATGATAAGGAAGCCGTACCTATATTGTTAGGGAGACCGTTTATGAGAACGGCTGGCACTAAAGTAGACTTAGGGAGAGGGATATTGTCTTTAGAGTTTGATGGAGATGTAGTTAGCTTTGAGATCGGGAGTGATGAGGAGTCCGGAGATGATCCAGCGAGTGTATTTGCTATAAAGTTGGTTGATCCCGAAAGGGTTATTTATAGGTTAGAGTTAGCTTTGGCCAATGGGCCCCCATGCTGATTTTAAAGGGAGAAACCCTTCCTTCTCTTCCACCCATCTTTCAGGTACCCAGAGTGATTTCAGAGTTACCTCCGGAGCACTATGTGGAGACAAAGAGGAGATACGATAAAGGGGCTCACAAAGAAGAAAAGAGGTATGAAGTAGTATCTGATCCGAAAGGATGAGTTGGCCAAGAGGTTGGTCGAAGCAGGATGAGAATAGACAGACATCGAGCCAACGCCGTTAAACAAAGGCGATGTCCGGGAGGCAACCTGGCGAAGAGGTAATTTATCTTTCTCCACATAATTTATATTTGTACTTATCTCACAATGAGGTCATTGTGTAGTTTAAGTGTGGGCGAGGGGATTAACCTTACCTATCCCTGCATTTTCAAAAAAATTGAGTCAATTTTCCCCTTTTGTTGAATTATTTAGAGTCGGTATTCTTAGTTTTCCCCTTGTTTGTGATTGTGTGAATTTCTATAAAGATGCATGATCTTTGAATCTCCCTCTTAGATGTTAATATTTCAAGTATGTATGGTGAGGATATGTTGGATTAAGTAGAGGACTTAGGCTTGAGCATGTGGATCATGACTAGGACGTATTAGAAGCTTATTTAGAAAATCACCACCTTTTCTTTAGTTTATCATTATATCATAGTAAATTGTTCCCGTCCTTTTGCATCAAAAGAAAAAGAAAAAGAAATAAACGTAATGAGCTCCAAGTAAAAATTCGGAAAAGCACGCGGTCTCCGAGGTGTGAAAAGTAACTGAGGGTTCGATCCTCCATGGCCTATTAAGCAAAGAGTTTCATTCGTAGCTTGGACCATAAATGGACGAGTTCTACCTAAAAACAAATTGGCCCGGGCCATAAGATTGGCGGGCCCGACACCCAAAAGTAAAGGTAAAAGTGCAAAAAGTGTAAATCGGATAAAATGGAGCAACAAAAATTGCATGTGATGTAACTTGACTAGAGTTGTAGTTGATGTTTCTTTCATCAGTATTGGAAATTGTGCAGAATTATCATAAGTAAGAAGCATGTTAGGACGAGTTCTAGTCGCTTATTCAATCCTTTGTTGTCCACATATATATGTCACATGGATAGAGACATCTTCGGTATAGTTTGGAGATTTAGGTGATTTCATTGTGTAGAGGTAAGCATAGTTCGAATTTTGGGGGATACTTGATACCATTTTTTGTTAGATGGAGTCTAGTTAGTTAATTTGCATTGTTTTGAAGTTTTATTCCAGAGTCGGAGTCTATGCCCATTGCTTTATGATTGTAGGTACCCAGAGTTATAGTGCGGCGCCGATGACCACTACCGTCAATCCGTCCATACCCACTGAGTTCGTGTGGAGTTAGTAGCAGCTTACTCGAGGACGAGCAAGGTTTTAAGTGTGGGGGTTTGGTAGGCAGCGTATAATACATCATAATACGTGGTCGTTAGCATCTATATCAATGGATTTGGCATGTCTGTACTGCATATTACCATGATCCAGACCAAGAAAATCCAAGACACTATATACGAGGATTATGGGCTTCCAAAGGAAAGACAACCAAAAGGGTACAAGCCGGAGCCGCTCACGCCCGTGACGCGACCGCGCCTGGAGCCACGCGGCCATTCCCACATCTCAACGCCACATGCCCGCTCCAGCCAACGAGACCGAAAGTTCAAGACCCGACCCAGAACGCAACCGCGCCGACACATGTGCACCCGCGTCCCTGTGAGCCCGGGATTGCTCCGAAACCCTACTTCCCTCTTGTGTGTGCTTGGGAATTGGGCTTCCTTCATTTATAAAGTATGTGCTAGGGTTAATTTGGTTTAATGCTTTGTCATTTTAGAATAAAGAGGGAGAGCTTTTCCTCCTCTCTAATCATCTATTATTCCATTTTATAATTTACGTAGTTTCTAGCAATCAGCCAGGAGTAGTCTCCTAGACTTTGTATGGTTGGTTCGATCCATTAGGCTGATTCAATGTGAGGTTTTTATCCTAGGTTCTCATTTATAATATTGTCTCTATTGCTTTATCCTCTTGCTTTTAATACCTATTGAATTGAATTTGCATTCTGGATTGATCACCTAGGTTGTTTAGTTCAATTTCATATAGCTAGGCTTAGGTTTATCCTAGTTGGAGAACCTAACCATTAGAGTAGCAAAATCACTACCTGGACTATTTGTACTTGTAGGGATGTGGAGGTTAATGAGGTGTTAGTAGCCAAGTGACGCTACATCTTCCTATATATTCTTGTGGTTTATGCTGCCTAGGAGAAAGTCTTAATAGTTTTAGGGATGGATTCGTAGGTAAAGGCTATTAAAACTAGTTGACTTAATCAGCTATTTAGGAACAAGGATTAGGGAAATTAGAGAACATATAAGCATTAGGAATAGGAGAGAGAACCCAAATAGAGGAACCTACCATTGAACTAATTGGTGAAGACCAATCATATGAAGTGTTCATCCCATTTTAATCAAACAATCTTTAGAAATCAGTTTTATAAAATCCCCGTTTGTTACTTTTCTAGTTAATCTAATTAATATCGTGAGAATTGATTGCATCTCGGTTCCTTGTGGGATTTGATCCCTACTTGCCACTCTACTCCGGTAGAGGATTTATAAGGGATTTATTTTGACCGGAGAGCCTAGCGACAACCTCTGTCCAGTACTTTGTGAAGTTCCTGGACGAAAATAACCTCTCTAGTGTGCACGAGATGATGGACTTCCAGGATTGGGGAAAATTCTTCTCTGAAAAGTCACATGTGAATGCTTCACAAATCCGTGAGCTTTACTCTTCATTTTCTCTTAAAATTAATTCTGGAGGCATGATTATGACTTACTGTGTTGGGAACACTTCCCTTGTCTTCACTAGTAGAGAGTTAAGTATGATTTTGCCTGTTCCACCTGATGGTTTCGAGATGTACGCCAAAGGGGCATTGCATAAGGGTACAAATGTTGATGTAGTGCATCGTGTCTCTGAGGACCCAAAGCCCCTTTTAACTGTGGATGTTTCCGTGAAACTGATGTCCACTCCCTCATGTATTGCCCACTATCTACTTCTCTCGAATGTTATCCGTCGTGAACAAAAGAAGAGTCAGTTGGTCATTCAAGATGTACCGCTAATGTACAAGCTTATTAAGAAAGAAAGGTTAAGTCTCCCTAAGATCCTAATGAGGCACATGGCGCACGCACGAGGAAAAAAATCACATGGCCTTCCCTTCTCTCAAGTAATCAGAATGATCTTGGAGTACCATGAGGTCTAAAAGGGAGAGAAGATCGATCGTGTGTACTCAAAGGTTCTGGGGTAAGCTACCTTGAAGAAGATGTTGTTTCATATGGGAGATGATGGATGGAGAAGGGTAAAGGAAAGACAAAGATAGATGAAAAGGAGTCATTGAAGGAGCAAGTTGAAGTGTCTATCAAGGTCTATAATGATGACACTCAAATGGGGAAGTTGTGTGAACTGGTGGCCTGCTTGGCAGAGCAAGTGAGAAGGGTTAATAGGAAGGTTACCAGCATGCATGAGGACATAATCTTGTTCAAGGACGCGAAGCAAAACGCAGGACTGCAATCCTCCTCTGATGAAGTTATAGATTCCCACTGATGCTTCCCCATTGATAATACGACCCATCTCTTTTTCTTCCCACCCCTATTAGTTCCCCATTCTCTTTGGTTTTGTTTGAAAACTTTTCGAGTAGGTTTGTAATGATACTTTGGAATCATTCTTGTGTTTTTGTGGACTGTCCTATTTTGGGTCCGGGCTAGTTTTGACACTCTCGCATATTTTGTGAATTGTCTGATTATATGCTATGCTTGATTTGCTCTCTACCGTCTAATGCTTAATATATTGCTATTTGATGATGCCAAAAGGGGAAAAATCATAGGGAGTTCACCTTTTGAGGGGAGGATGAAATGCTAGGTATCTAGGAGGGGGAATGTTTCCATGTCAAAAGTGACTTTTTCAGTTTTATATTGATTAAACTTAGTTTGACATATAAAAGGTTAAGGGTGTTTGTCACCATTAAAAGGGGGAATTTGTTAGGGTTCCTCGAGTTTTAATGGTAACAAACGCTCATCTAAGAAATTTTCTTTAAGTGAAGTGTTGCAAGTTATTAGTATGTCTATTTAAGGAAAGTTTCCCGTTATGGAAACCTGCTATTCGATGGAAGTCACTATATCAGGAAAGCATACTAGAGAAAGGAAGAGAGCACTGGAAGGAGGGACGAGTTCCAGAAACTAAGTAAGTTGGTCAAAGAGATTTGCGGAGCAAAGCGTTTAGACGCATCTTCAAGGATCCAAACAAAGCCGTTAGAAGATCTCGATCTAGGAATAAATATATATCGGCGCTTGGATAAGTATTTTGTGTAAATATTTGATAACAACCGAATATATTTTTATATTTTAAATTAATAATAGGATCTTAGGTATATTATTATTTTAATAAATAAAATATTATCTTCTCGACAATTAGGCTTCGATGTCGATAAAGTTATATAGCTTATTCGTTAAGGAATTAATCGAGAGTTGAACACAAGGATATTCTTATGCTTTAGAAGAGTGAGAACTTTACTGTAAGGGGTTGAGTTTGGGTACGAGTGAGATGAGAGATTCAAGTATGTAATCTGAGCTCTTTGTTTATAACAAATAATGATGTAGGGTTATCCCTACAATGCTCGGATCTAGAGTTCAATCCTTTCCAAACATCAAGAACAAGTGTCCTAGATGTTATCCTAGCTTGGAAACAAGCTTGGATGCAAAATAGAGATAGAAGTGAAATGAAAACAAAGGGGGATAAGTTCTTGAGTGATTCTTAAGCTCTCTTGCAAGCACCTTGGACTTAACCTCAACACAATGCAAGCCTACAAGAAACAAACAAGCTATAACACAACACAACTAGGGGATATACCACCTAGAGCACCATGAGTTTCCCTAATCAAGTTCATACAATAACAATCACACAAACAAGATATAATTGGGCAAGAGATAAGGTTGTTTTCAGTTGATCAACCAACAAACCAAGGTGGCCTTCAAATGATAGAAAGGAGTCTTTGCTCAACTTTTACAACATGTGTGTTTTTAATCAATTCAAAGGCCCCTAAAAATGAGCTATCTCTTGGCTTTTATACCAAGTGAGAGCCGGCCCTTTGAACCTCATAAAGTTCACTTACTTAAGACCAAAATACCCTAAGAAATGTTTCATAACAAACATAAGGAAGCTTGTGCAAATTGCACTTGAAAGTGACATAGCCGGCTAGAGGGCCTATCCGGGTATGTCCTAAAGTTATCTTTTTTGTAGCTTGACTTGGTCCAGAAATGACCACTGCTCGTCGAGGTCCTCCCACTGCTCGTCGAGGTCCTCTCACTGCTCGTCGAGGGTCTCACACCGATCCTGCACGTAGGACTATCTACACCACTCGTCGAGGGCCTTACACTGCTCGTCGAGGTCCTCTCACTGCTCGAGGGTCTCACACCGATCCTGCACGTAGGACTATCTACACTACTCGTCGAGGGCCTTACACTGCTCGTCGAGGTCCTCTCACTGCTCGTCGAGGGTCTCACACCGATCCTGCACGTAGGACTATCTACACTGCTCGTCGAGGGCCTTACACTGCTCATCGAGGTCCTCTCACTGCTCGAGGGTCTCACACCGATCCTCTTAGCCATGGCTCTTGTGATTGCCCTTTGAGGAGTTGTTGATAGGGATGCTCCTGCATCATTCTCTCCTTCTTTTGAAGGGCCTGACCTCAGGCCATCTTCAGTATTGATGATTGGAGCCTCTTCTTGTTCTTCCCCTTCCCTAGCTTCTTCCTTGAGTCTGACCTTCCTCCTATGCTTGTTCTTTGCCTCAGCTACACTTGTGGGTAAGCTCTCCAGCCTCTCTTTGGTCCTTTCATGTAGCTCCTTGATGAGTTTAACCTGGTTCCCTGCACTATAGTCACACTTCTCTTTGCTAGGCAAAGGAATAAGATCAAAGGGGGTTAGAGGGTTAGTACCATACACACACATAAAAGGACTTACCTTGGTGCTTGAGTGTGTGGCCCTATTGTAGGCAAACTCAACATGTGGTAGAATGTCTTCCCATGCTTTAAGGTTAGTCTTAATCAAGGCCCTAAGCATGGTCCCTAAAGTCCTATTAGTCACTTCAGTTTGTCCATCAGTTTGGGGGTGACTAGATGTAGAAAATAAGAGCTTGGTTCCTATCTTTCCCCATAATGTTCTCCAAAAATGACTAAGGAACTTAGGATCCCTATCACTCACTATGGTCCTAGGTAGGCCATGTAGTCTAACAACCTCACTAAAGAATAAGTTGGCTACACTAGTTGCATCTTCAGTTTTATGACAAGGTATAAAGTGAGCCATCTTACTAAACCTATCCACCACCACAAAAATAGAATCTCTGCCCTTCCTAGTCCTAGGTAACCCTACAATGAAGTCCATACTAATATCTAACCATGGGGCACTAGGGATAGGTAGTGGTGAATACAAACCTTGAGGTTTCACTTTGGATTTGGCCTTAAGGCACTCAATGCATCTCTTAAGCATATGTTCTATGTCTTTGAGCATGTGAGGCCAAAAGAAATGGGAACTCAGTATAGCATGGGTCTTGTCCCTACCAAAATGTCCCATTAAACCTCCTTTGTGAGATTCCTCCACAAGAAGAAGTCTAAGAGAACACTTAGGTATGCACACCCTATCAACCTAGAATAGAAATCCTTCAAACAAGTAAAACTTGCCTAAGGGTCCCTTTTCAAGGCAATGAACATATATATCACAAAAATCAGAATCATTACTATAAAGCTCTTTGATGTAGGTGAATCCTAACACCTTTGAATCAAGGGTGGTTAGCAAGGTATGCCTCCTAGAGAGTGCATCTGCCACTACATTGTCTTTCCCTTTCTTATACTTGATAATATAAGGGAAAGTCTCAATGAACTCCATCCACCTACCATGTCTCCTATCAAGCTTGTCTTGGCTTCTAAAATGCTTTAGTGACTCATGGTCAGTATGCAAGACAAACTCATTAGGCCACAAGTAGTGTTGCCAAGTTTTCAACACCCTAAACAAAGCATACAACTCTTTATCATATGTAGAGTAATTTAGAGTTGCACCTTTGAATTTTTCACTAAAGAAGGCAATAGGTTTACCTCCTTGCATTAGCACACCTCCAATGCCCACTCCAGAAGCATCACATTCCACTTCCAAAGGCCTTGTGAAATCGGGAAGCACTAGTAGGGGTGCCTCGGTTAGCCTTGCCTTAAGCTCTTGGAATGCCTCTTCTTGGCTGGTTCCCCATTGGAAAACAATGTTCTTCTTTGTAAGCTCAGTAAGGGGTGAAGTAATGGTGCTAAAATCCGTGACAAATCTTCTTCTCATGACCCTCTTCATGTCATCCCAATTCTGGATGGGAGACTCTTGTCTTTCTCTTCTCTCCTGGACCAAGTTGTCCCACCACAACATAGCATAGTCTTGGAATTCAAGGATAGCAAGTTGTACCTTCTTTTCTTCATTGAAGTTGTGGCATGACCAGATTTGGTCCATCTTTCTTTCCCATGCCATGTAGGTGTCCGGGTCACACTTGCCTTCAAATGGTGGAATCTTCACCTTGATCTTGCCAATGCCATCCTCTTCTCTTGGCCTAGGCACTTGCTCAAACCCTTTATCATGTCTTGGTTGCCTTGGAGCTGGTTCTACATGGTGTACTGGGGCATGTCTAGGAGCTTGCTCAAAAGGTTGCTCATGTCTAAGTTCCCTAGGAACATACCCATAAGGGTGCTCATTCCTTTGGAACCTTACCCTCCTTCCTCTATCTCCTCTTCCTCCAAATCTCATATACCTATCACCCTGAAACTCATCAACAAATTCATCACTATATCTATTCACATTAGGAGAATCAAAGTTAGGAAACTCCCTTGAGTATTGCATAGGTGATGGTTTTGCCAAGGGTGAGACATGTTCTCTAGTTGGTATCCTAATAGGCTCAGGTCTGTTTATGGGTGAGATGGAGCCTATCCTCACATCTTGTCTAGGGATAGGAGCATGGGAGTGTGCATGAGAAGGTTCCCCTGGTTCATATTGGTTCCTTAAGATCCTAGGAGAACTCCCTTGGTGATTTATATTTTGACTCCAATGTTGCCATTCTACTAGAGAGCTCTTGGTGATTTCTAACTATGGTGTCATTAAGGGTCCTTAGGAGTGAGGCTAGGTCTGGTTGAGGGTTGGTGATACTTTGCTCTGAGTTGATCAAAGGTTTCACCTCCTCTTGTTGAGAATGATGGGGTGAGCTACACATTGTCACACAAACAACAAGCAAAGATGTTAAGTTAGAGTAATAACTTGTGTTTGATTTGTGTTTTCCTTCACACTCAAAGATAATCTCACAATCTCTGCTCAATATAGTACCTTATAAGTGTGAAATGATTTGAGTGAAGCTAGATTAAGTACACTTAATGATGCCAAAGAAACAAGAGTTATAGCATGCAGTTTTAGGTACTTAGGCAAAAACAGAATTGTTTTAGTGTGTTTAGCTCAAGAGGGGCGAAGGGCTATTACCTTAGTCTGAGGTGAACAAGAAGCCCTTGGAGTCCCCTTGTAATTGCCCTCAAAAGTTCCTTGGAAAAGGCTGAGGATGGTGTTTAGGAAAAGAAACTAAGTGAACCACCTTAGGTGTACTACTTCTCTTTAGGCTAAAAGGTGGGGTATGGCTTAAGTTGTGAAGGGCACTTGGCAAAATCCCTTCTCTCCGTCTTCTCTGAGTATTATGACCACTTGGTCACGTTCCAAATGTTGCACTTGGAGTACACAACAAAAGGTACAAGGTTTAATGTTGAATAGGCAAGCTAGCACGTTACCGGGTACAAAAGTGTGTTGTCAAGCAACTTTGGGTGTGTTTTTCAAGAGGTCAATGGGCTGCAATGGATGTGACTTTTCTTGAGCCTTATAGTGGAGGTTTTTCTAGGTAGAGGGCTCAGGTCAAATCCAAAAAGGCACGGCTCAATGAGGCTGCAATGCCTTGGGAAAATGCTAGGTCAACACTTTTGGGAAAGGAGAAGTGACACTTTACCGCTTTGGGAAAGGTTTTGGCTTTAGTGTTTTGGACAATCTACTTGTGCCCTTGGTCTGATTTTTGTTTCCCTCCACAGATCAAATGTTGTTCTTCATGGGGCACATGAGTGTTCTTCGTTTGGTTGTGTTTGGATTGAGGGGTGAGGCTCAAAGTTGGGTTCTTGACCACTTTTGTGCGTGAATCAAGCACCCGGTTTTCTGCCTCTGGAGTGATTTTCTTTGCCTTGGTCAGAACGATCTACTCGGTGGATTTGGGTGATTTTTGTTGCTGTAGAAAGATCAAGACCTGTACTTTACACTTGGTTCAGATGTTCTTGAAGATGGCTGCGTTTGGTAGGGCTAAAAAGGTCTGGCTTTTGGTATCTTGCTCGGCGCTGGTTCCCGGAACAAGACGCAGATTTGGGTGAAGGGTAGGTTTTCCTTGGAACTTCCGAAGCCAAACTTGGGGAATTCCTTAGGCAACTTCCTCACGTTCAACCTTGGTTTTAGTCTTGCAAAAAGTTCAAGCATTCATCTTGGTTAGACCAAAGAAACAAGGTAAAGAAAAGGCTAGCTTTTGTGGGTTTTCACAATGTTTTTGTCAAGTGTTCTTGCAAGAACTTGCAAGGCACTTGGTTTTGGGTTTTCTAAGGTGAACAAAGGATGAACTCACTGAGCTCTGATACCACTTGATGTAGGGTTATCCCTACAATGCTCGGATCTAGAGTTCAATCCTTTCCAAACATCAAGAACAAGTGTCCTAAATGTTATCCTAGCTTGGAAACAAGCTTGGATGCAAAATAGAGATAGAAGTGAAATGAAAACAAAGGGGGATAAGTTCTTGAGTGATTCTTAAGCTCTCTTGCAAGCACCTTGGACTTAACCTCAACACAATGCAAGCCTACAAGAAACAAACAAGCTATAACACAACACAACTAGGGGATATACCACCTAGAGCACCATGAGTTTCCCTAATCAAGTTCATACAATAACAATCACACAAACAAGATATAATTGGGCAAGAGATAAGGTTGTTTTCAGTTGATCAACCAACAAACCAAGGTGGCCTTCAAATGATAGAAAGGAGTCTTTGCTCAACTTTTACAACATGTGTGTTTTTAATCAATTCAAAGGCCCCTAAAAATGAGCTATCTCTTGGCTTTTATACCAAGTGAGAGCCGGCCCTTTGAACCTCATAAAGTTCACTTACTTAAGACCAAAATACCCTAAGAAATGTTTCATAACAAACATAAGGAAGCTTGTGCAAATTGCACTTGAAAGTGACATAGCCGGCTAGAGGGCCTATCCGGGTATGTCCTAAAGTTAGCTCTTTGTAGCTTGACTTGGTCCAGAAATGACCACTGCTCGTCGAGGTCCTCCCACTGCTCGTCGAGGTCCTCTCACTGCTCGTCGAGGGTCTCACACCGATCCTGCACGTAGGACTATCTACACCACTCGTCGAGGGCCTTACCCTGCTCGTCGAGGTCCTCTCACTGCTCGAGGGTCTCACACCGATCCTGCACGTAGGACTATCTACACTACTCGTCGAGGGCCTTACACTGCTCGCCGAGGTCCTCTCACTGCTCGTCGAGGGTCTCACACCGATCCTGCACGTAGGACTATCTACACTGCTCGTCGAGGGCCTTACACTGCTCGTCGAGGTCCTCTCACTGCTCGAGGGTCTCACACCGATCCTCTTAGCCATGGCTCTTGTGATTGCCCTTTGAGGAGTTGTTGATAGGGATGCTCCTACATCAAATAAAAATCAGTAAAGGTATTGTTTGAAATCCTTTTAGTGAAGAACTAGAATGTGGTCGTTTTACTTAACATAGTTTTGTTGACGTTTCCACTCTAAATAACATGTTTGTATTTTGAGTGTTCGTTAATTTCACTGCATAACTCTCAGGGAAGGATTGTACTTTTCCTTGTGAAACTTCCGACTACAAAATCCAACACCATTAGTGTTTATTAAAGGTATTCCCATATCTAAACTAAATTAATAAATTGTCTACTATATGAGTTTATAAAGTACTCCTTGTTAGGGTTCTTTTGAGTTTTGATGGTAACAATTACTTATCTAAGAAGTTTCCCTCAGTGAATTATTGCAGAGTGTCAATGTTTCTATTTGAGGAAAGTTTTCTTATATGGAAACTTGCTATCCGTGGGAGTATACTATATCAGGAAAGTGCAGAGCAAAGAAGGAAGGAATGAAAGGTGAGAACGAGTTCCAGGAATGACTCTATGTGTGAGTGGCGGTCAAGAAGATCTTAGAAGCGAGGCGGTTAAGAGTATCTTTGAAAATCTGATCAAAACGTTAGAAGATTTTGGAAAAAGAATAAATCAATATTTTATCTTTGTTAGGAAGTTAACAAGAAATTTGATATGAGCAAGAATGTCAAGGTTCATTGAACTAAGATATTCTATTTATTTAAAGTAATAATAAAATCTTAGGATATATTATAAATCTAAGTAAGCAGAATATGTCATTTGGCATTTAAGGGTTTTAACATTGCCGATTGAATAAAGAATCCTTAGAGATTAAGAACTAGAGATCGTCGATTACTAGGGTTATTCATAGGGTCAGAAAAGAGAGAACTTTACTATGTAAGGGTCGATTTTGGCTATGATGAGTGACGTTTAATACACGTAAATGGTGGTTGTTAGCATCGTTCATAGACGAAATGACCATGCTTTGGAGCATATTAGTTTGTTCCGGACCTCATGAGGAAAATGTGTTAAAAACGAGGAATGCAAACATTCGGATGAAGACCGAAGAAGAAACAGCCAAAGGACAAAGCAAGTTCGTGCACGCGAGAAGAAGTGCTGAGATGTTGATCTGAGTTCATATGGCTCGTTATCCTTGATCCAATTTCCTATTGAGTCGATTCCAATTCGAGGAGTTAGATATTGAAGTCTACTTGAAGTCCTAAAAATATGAGCTCAATCAGTTTTCTGAGTCAAAAGTTATGGCGATTTTAGGGACGTCGCTTTTCTTAAAAAAACTAGAACGCGACCACGGCTACATAGGCACGATCGCGCCCTGCTCACTGGGGAGGACGTGACCGCGCCCTTAGAAGCGCGATCGCGACGTTGTAGGTCTTCAGCCGTGGATTTCTCTTCTCTTGCGGGATTGTTTTGGCCTTTTTACCTATTTTCACTTGGGCTTCAGGCTTGGGCCCCTTTAGGTTGTTTTTAGGGTTTCTCTCTTTTGTAAATAAGGAGGAGAGTTTGCCTCTTTCTCATACTTTGTTCTAGGTTTAATTAGAGATTTTAGGGAGATTACGTTGTTCTTCAAGGTGAAGCCTACAGATGGGCTGGTTTGTAGACTTTCTACCTTGGTTCTAATAAAGTATATCTCTTGAATTGTTTTAATCTCTTGCTTGTATTGTAAATTTATTGTGATGTGTTTATCTAGATTGACAACCTAGGTCTATAGATCTATTTCATATAGCTAGGACCTGGTTTATCCTAGTTGGAGAACCTCACCTACTTAGTGGCACAAATCACTACTTGAACTAGTTGGGCTTGTGGGGATGTGGAGATTAATGATGTGTTGGTGCCAAGGGAAGTGCACTTTCCTATCTATTCATGAACTCTATGCTGCCTAGGAGATAATATTGATAGTTTCAGGACTAGATTTGTAGGTGTAAGGGCGTTAGGACTAGTTGACTTAATTAGCCAATAAGGAACATGGACTAGGACAATTAGAATATATTAATTAATGGAATGAACCCGATTAGAGAATAGGAAGTCAATGATCAAGCCAATCATTCCGTAGTGTGAATCCCCGTTGAATGAGGTATTTTCTCAATTATTCTCCTTAATTGAATCATAGACTAGCATCAATCCAAATTCCCCTTTTTATCTTTAATAAAGTTGACCTTATTAATTACATAAGAATTGATAACTTGACTCTCTATGGAATCGATCCTTGCTTACCACTCTACTTGTAGAGAAGTTAGTGAGGTTTTATAAATAAATATTTTGCCGCTTCAAATGACGCTCGTCAGGCTACAAGTGAAAGGAGTGATTCAAGTTGTAATTTGAGCTCTTTGTTTGTAACAGACAAGAAATTAATCAATAGTATTGTTCGAAATACTTCTAGTGAAGAACTAGAAGATAGTGGCTCTACTCAACATAATTTGTGTTGAGGTTTCAACTGTAAATACAGTGTTTATCTTTTGAGTGTTTGTTTATTCCTCTACATAAATCCCATGAAAGGATTGTTCTCTTCCTAAGAAATCCACTACACGATCCAACAATTGGTATCAGAGCCTGTTATTGTTTGTGTTAGTTACTCACTAAAAAGATTTCTTCAAGCACTGTAATCAACGACTCTTTTTGGAAGTCACTGACCCTCAAGACTGGCGAGTACAACTGGTGGATTGAACAATTTGAATCACATGTTTTCTCTTGAATGGTCAACTATGGAAGGTGGTTAAATTTTGAAACAAAATAGTCCGGATTGATCTAGTCACCAAGACAAAAGAGAAGGAAAGAAAAGATTGCGGTGATGTAGACTACAAGGTTTCAGACTCAACAGTAGGGCCAAGAAAATCCTTCACATGGCTCTTGGACCTTCTGATCTAAGGAAGACTCCTGGGTACAAGACAA
Organism: Phyllobates terribilis; assembly: GCF_046119375.1. Classification (NCBI taxonomy): domain Eukaryota; kingdom Metazoa; phylum Chordata; class Amphibia; order Anura; family Dendrobatidae; genus Phyllobates; species Phyllobates terribilis. The sequence continues at coordinate 48,941 of NW_027366882.1, forward strand.
AAAATGAAATATGGGAAGCGTTGAAGATAATGTATGGAGGAAATGACATTGTGAAGAAAAATCGGATCTTGGGTGTTCAAAAGGATTATGACAACGTTGCTCAACAGAAAGGTGTATCACTGGAAGAATTCTACTCCCGGTTTTAGGGATATGTTGGGCAACTTGAGTTCCTCATAGAAGTACTTCCAGATTGGAAGATCACACATCAATTTCTTCAATCTTTAACCTCGAAGTGGGGTGCTATTTCTCTTGCTCTTCAAGCAGATACTGATATAAAGAGCATCACACTAGAGGACCTCGTTGCACAACTTCAGAGCAATGTAGGTGTTCAACAAAGGTAGACTAACTGGAGAGAAAATGAGAAAAGCCAAACGATATCTCTCAAGATCAAGAAAGCCTTTGATCTGGCTTAAGTCGAAGGAGGAAATGATGACGCGGATGAGGAGATTGCCCTCATCACCATGTCCTTCAAAAACATATGGAAGGGAAATCATGACACACCACGTACCTTTGAGGGAATCAAATTCTCTAAGGAAGTGATATGCTATCACTGTCAAAAGAAAGGTCATTTTGCTAGAAATTGCTTCAAAAGAAGGTTGGTGAGCCCCCTATTCAAATATGGAAGACTTATATGATTTCCACAAGGAGTGTTTCAGACTTAGACAAGGAATCTTCCCTCCCATCCGGAGACATTTTTCTAATGGATACCAAGGAAATGTCTGAAGATGAGGTAACTGACTCTAATCCCATCACAAAATAAAAAGGAAAATCTAAATATTACTTGGTTAATAAAATAAGGAAACTTGGAGTTGAAAATGCTAACTTAACCGAGTATCTTGAGGAAGAGGAGGAAACTATCTATAATCTACTCAAGACAACAATGTTTACGCAGATAAGGTAAGCACCTTGAGAAACCTTCCTCCTTAACCTCAAGCACATGTATGAATTGTGTCAAACTAGAGACAAAGCTACTTTCCTATCAAGTAACATTGCTAAGTTAAAGCTGAAAACTTAATGCTATCTTTAAACTAGGCTAAGCTTATGAAAGACATAGATGACCTTAAGATAGATGACGATAAGAGAAGAAAGGCTTGGAATGATGAACTTATTGCCACTAAGTGGAAAGGGATAAGGAGGACTTATCCAAAAGATTCGTTTCTCGTCATGGAGTTAAGTATATAACACATTCCACAAGTTAAACTAAGGAAACCTCTCCTGGTGTGGGAATTAAATCCTCAACCCAAGGAAGAATATTACATCATTAAAACTGGGTGCAATCATTGGCCTAAAGGGAAGAGAAAATGTTTTATCCGTGAGAAGAAACTATGGTTTGATGGACAGAAGGCACATTCAATGTGGCTTAAGCAAGTTCAGAATGTGAAACCTACTCACATTAACTTCTAAGCGAGGAATGTCAACAAATTGATATGGGCCGGACAAAGCAACTATGTAAACTTGATTGGTCATAGGGTTTGTTGGCATTGTGGGAAGCAAGGACACTATAAGCAGGAATACTTTGCTAGACAATGAATGTTAGACAAACCATATAGTGCACATCCTGCTTCTAAATCCAGAAATATCCCAAGCCTATGCTTGACCTACACATAAATAATGTCAAACCTTAAAATGTTATCCCTAAACCCAAGAAGCCTAAGATTAAAACGGGTTTGTAAGAACTGATATTTTATATACAATGGGAAAAGAGAAAGAGTTCCTGGTACATAGATAGTGCTTGCTCCGTTCACATGACATGGAACATGAACTGATTCGTCTTACTTCAACAACACTATGAAGGATTTTGGAAATGAGATCAAATGAGAGATTACAAGGATAGGTAGGGTAATCATTTACAATCATGTCATGGTTAAAAATGTTAATATGATAAGAAACCTCAAGTTTGATCTCCTGAGCATAGCCCAGCTATGTCAAGGAGGCAAAAATGAGGTTGTCTTCACCATCAAAGACTGCTATGTTGTAAATGTTAAGACATGTAGAATAGTACTTAAAGGTCTATCTGACAGAAAAGTATATAAGGTAGATCCCTCATTCATCCCTGAGAGGCAAGTATGCCTCTCTTCCCTGAAGGAAGAATCTGATATGTGGCACAAGAGCTTTGACCATGCCAGCCTAAAACTTCTATATAAACTTCATACCAAAGACCTGGTGAAGGTCTACAAAAAATAGAAGCATAGAATGATCAGGTGTGCAAGTGCATGCACTAGATTTAAGCAAGCAAGGACTTCCTTTAAGTCCAAGAAAGAGGTGTGTATCTCTACATCTCTTGATCGCATTCACATGGATCTATATGGCCCCATGCACACCATAAGCCGTGTGGAAGCAAATATGTGTTTGTTGTTATTGATGATTACTCCAGGTACACATGGACCATCTGCCTTTCCTCAAAAGAGGATGTATACTAGGAGTTTGAAGCGCGTAGAGCTTCAACTAGAGTGTATCTTGAAAGCCATCGGTACTAATCACAGAACAGAGTTTGTCAAATCTCAATTGTTTTTCCTATGTAGGAGTAGCAACACAATTCATAACTTCTCATCAAAAGGACTCCTCAATAAAACGGTGTGGTGGAAAGGAAGAAAATGACATTGGAGGATATAAATCAAACACTTTTGATCTCTAGTGGCCTTCACATGAACTTCTCGGCGGAAGCGTTGCACACCTAGTGTTATATTTTGAATAGAGCGTTTCTGAGGCCCCTACTCAAGAAAGCATCGTAACTAATAAAAGGAAAAATACCCAATGTAAGTCACTTACGTGTCTTTGCTTGCAGGTGTTTTATTCATATCAAAAGGAAGGAAAACTTAGGGTAAGTTTGATGCAAGAAGCGATATGAGAATCTTTGTGGGGTACTCTTCACATAGTAGTGCATACATTGTATTCAACCAAAGAACCGGAGAATTAAGCAGTCTTGTGAGATTTGAAGAACACAATATGGCCGAAAATGAACTCTGTGATCCTAATGCTCCTCCACTTTTGGATGAAGAAAGCTTTCCTATCTTGGAAAATACAAATCAATTGTCAAGAGAAGGAGATGAGCCTTCCTCACCTAATTCACATGAAGCCGATGTCCTTACACCTGATGTCGAAAATCCAGATCAAAGCTCTCAACCTCAGACTCCACAGGTAGATATATGCGGAATATTCCCATCAAGGTTCACATAGCTGGCCCCTCTTAGCAAGATCCAACTGACATGGACATATCCCTTGGACCTTGACAGGCGTAAAACGTTCGATGTTCCTATCAAAGATAATCCAACTAAACAATCCACTAGTAAAGTGGTAAGTCGGAGTCGAATCCCAAGAGGGCCACACCGATAATCTATTTCTTTCGTGTTACCTAGTAGTAACTAGGGGGGTTTTGAATGTTGTAATCTAAACTAGCAATAAGGAAACGGTAAATGTTGGATTTGTAAACTATTATGATGGAAAGCTCACTCTTTTAGTATCAACGCAATATTCTTATGGAAAGTTGATCATTGAATTCTCTTAATCCTATATTCTTAATTATCTAATCCAGTTGTCCTACTCTTTGTTCGTAATTAGCAACTAGTCCAAATATTCATAGAAACCCTTGTTGTAAGCAATAACCAAAGAAATCCTAAGGTTCAAAAGCGCAACAACATAAAGATCAAAGATAAGCAGGCCTATGCAATACCATTGGCAAATCACCGATACTCGACACAGGTTATAATCTCTACAAAATAAGCACTCGCAAATAGTCTATGCAAATTCTGATTGCTACCTACAAGACAAGACTTTTCAAATCGAATTATCAAGCCTAGAAATATGAATAAATAATAATCAACCTAGTTGTACACCTAGATCTAATCAAGATCAATCAATAGACAATAAAGCACAAGAGAGCATAAAACAATGCTGAAATTGTTATTAGAACATAAACATAAGAATTCTCACAAACATATCCTAGAATAATGGCTTCAACCTAAGAGTGAACTAGTAGGATCTCAGCCAGACATAGCATATTGAAAGCAATACATAATTATGGATGAAACTAACCAGGGATGAGGGTGAAAGTGGCACAATGGTGGAAGCTTTCTTCTTGGCTGCTGAATTTCTAAGGATGAAGTTGTGAAATTGAACAAAGGTCTAATCTAACCTAATATCTAAGGGTTTATATAGTTCCTAGTGAAAGGGAAATAAAATAAATCAAAAGAAATAATAAAATAGGGAAAAAGAAATTAGAATCTCGGACTAATATCTTCGTTTTGGGCCGGTCCATGTTCGTGGTCACGATCAAGACATATGGGTCGCGATCGCGATCTGGCTCCAGTTCTCAGAGTCGATGGAAGTCGCGATCGCGACAGGATGGTCTCGGTCGAGACATGTCTACTGAGGCTAAGTCTCGATCGCGACATATAGTCTCGGTCGAGACATCTTCTCTGAGGCTGGATCTCGGTCGTGACAACTCCTCTCGATCGCGATGTCTTCTCTCGAACTGGTCTTCGGTCTTCTATAAGCTTCGAGGCAGCTCGGCTTCGCCTCTAGGCTTCTCCTTGGGTGTAGGCGTGGTATCCTTCTCTCTAGCTCCATCCCAAATGCACTAAAAGTGACTACAAACGAGATCTCCGTAATAAAATCACAAAATAACGTTTATGAGCATCCCGCAAATCCATCAATGAACACCATACCGGATTCCGGGAATACCACTCAATAAGCACTTAAACACCACTATTCCTAAGCTAATAGTCGCTAGTTAATACCATATAATAAGCTCCTATCAAACCTCCCCACACTTAAACCTTGCTCGTCCTCGAGTAAGAAAAATAAAACTCACTCCTCCTAAAAAGCACAAAGGTCTACAGTAAGTGTAGAGAAAGTTTGCTAGCGACTATACTTCAAACTCCGAGTGTATCGAGCACTAACCTAACTCTGATCTACCTCCTTATGTCTCCGAGATGTCCTACCCAAAACCCTCCTTATTTCTCTACTTCATATGTCACCACTCCAATACTATAAAATCGAAACAAGTGGTGTGCGTTTAAGAACATGTGGAATTCCTAATCTCCTCTAAGGGTAAGGGTACATAAATATAACATAATAAAGGTAGAATCGAGTCTCCCACTCGCTTATACACTTCTTATTACTCCTCTTCGAGTAATGTCCTAAACCACTAGATAATATGATGAATCCACAAATCACAACCACCAATCCTAATTCAAAAATCTGCATAATACAACCACAACAATATGCATCAAAATCCAAGAAATAGAAATCTAATCCTAGAATCTAACACAACCGCCAATAATATGTAGCAAGACTAATGAACTAGTGGAATGGTAAGCATGCAAGGTGTGGACAACAATAAGCTCATAAACAAAGAGATAAAAGGCCAAAACTAACTCCTTATCCCTCCTTCGTGAATCCTACAACCCGAGACATCCTTCAACTCCCTTCTTATGTCTCCGACGCCAATAGATATGCAATCAATAAAATTAATCACAAAACAATGTAATTCTGGCGCCCTTTCGGGTTTTCACCAAAATTCTAAGTGGTAGAACTTTTTCTTTTCTTTTCATTTTATTTTCAGGCACCAACCTTTTCCTTTTATTCAATTCTTACTTGCCTGGTTTTTATTCTTTATTCTTTATTTTATTTTTAAATTTTTTTCTAATTTTATTTTTTTGGAGCCCCCCTTTTCGATCCAATCCTTTTTTACTCTCCATGGGTTTTTCTGATTTTTTTTTTCTTTAAAATAAAACGATGCAAAATTTCAAACAATATAAATCCGGTAGAGACTCTATCGAAATACAACTAGAATGGTTCAGCAAAGACTCTAAAAACATAAAGAAAGTCAGCAGAATAGCAAGAGAAAACAAAAAAAACAGCAACATAAACCTCCTCGGTACGTCAACTCCTCTCCCCACACTTGAAGAGCGCATTGTCCTCAATGCAGCAAAAGAGGACATCATAAAAAGGGAAGAGGGAGAAGGTACCACAATCACTCCTCAGCATCATCATCATCATCTCCGTCATCGTCGGTGGCCTCATCGTTATCGTCGTCATCATCCTCATCATCACCTGGCGCCGGATCAGGGTAGGCGGCTCTGAACTGCTCCCACTGCTGGTGCTGGTACTCCTGGTCGCGCCGGATCTCCTCCCGTAGGCTCGAAATGTCAGCCTGGAACGCCTCCTAGTTCCGGTAGATTGCCTGCGTCGTCGTCCGCATCTCCCCCAGCTTCGCCGACAACTAGCCCATCTGATGAGCCATATGCGTCCTCCAGTACGTCTCATCTGAGTAGCTCCGGGATCTAGAACGCTCGCGTTGGCGTCGGAGTATGAGTGTGGCTGCTCAGGTGCGAGGAAGAATGGAGGGGAGGGTGTATATGTAGGAACTGGAGCTGGAGCTGGAGCTGGACCAGGGATAGGAAAATGCTGACCTGATGGGACGACGTCTGGTGGAATGTACATGTCAGACCACGAGCCGAAAACGACGGGCTCCTCTCGCGGGAATCTGATCTGGAGCCTCGCCTGAATAAGTATGTGAGCCACACTCCGTCTCTCCGCAGCCATAAGTTTCGCTGACACCACTGCTCATCGTACAGGTAACTCCCTCGGATGGGTTGATCGCGTTAGGGACAACCAGCTTCAATGGCAAGGAGAGTGATCATCCCCCCTACAGCGATGTCGCCAAATTGTGTTTTCCACAACTCTTGGCAGGCGCGCACGAACTGGGTCGGCCAATCGGGAACGTAGAACTCGCACTCATAGGAGAATGCGTACATAAGAAACAGCTGGTTGAATGAGATCTTATTGTTCTCAGCCTTGTTACCAAAACAAATCGCCACCACCTTGTGGATGGGGCGCCATGGTGGGAAAGCAACCGACGTGTCAGTGGTGCGCTTGGCGTCGTATGCCTCTCCTGAACCTCTCGTCCACCACTCCTTCACTGTGTCATGGTCCACGTCTCTATCCCATCTTGCTCTCTTGCTCACCCCTAGCGCGTGGGCTATCTGGTCATGAGTCAGCGTCCATTTTCTGTTGTTCGACTGCCATTCAACGGATGCAACTTCGTCGTTGCAATCGTCTTGACAAACAGTCAGCGTTCTCAGAAATTCCCGAGTGAAGTTCGGGAAGGTGGGTGCGCTTAACCCCAGGAATCCGCCTAAACTAGCCTTGGTGAACATGCTCTTTGTCACCTCATTCAACTTCATGCTGTGCAGCAAACTCATGACCGGAAACCGGGTCTGGACAACAGCCTTGTTGTTTACAATTTGATCTAGTTCACCGGCAGTTCTCCTCTGTCTCTTAGGAGCCATTTTACACAAACACAGCACAATCCCAGCACAATAAAGTGGTCACAGCCACGAATGAACAAGTTTGACCACTTGAAGATACCTGAATTGAAGAAACTGCGTCGATGTCGTGATCGAGAGGGGTATGTCGCGGTCAAGATGGCTCTACTGAGACGAAGTCGCGGTCGAGAAGTGAAAGTCGCGATCGAGACGTGTCAACTGGGGCGAATTCTTGATCGTGACTGGGGTGTCGCGATCGCGATTTGGAGAACTCGAGAAGGATGTTTCTGGGCTGAAGTCGCGATCGAGACCAGGCAGTCGCGGTCGAGACGCGTGAATTTTCGGCCGAGTTCCTCCTTTTCGATCTCATGTGGTGGCTCCGTTCGTCCTCCACTTTGAACACCGCTTCAATTATGGAATGTAGGGCACGAATCCGGTCTTGTGGTGTTGATTTAGTGGAGGAAAATACTTGATTTGGAGGAGATTTGAGGAATTGAAGGTTAGGGTTCTTGAGAGATTTTGAAGAATTTGGGATGAAATTGGGAGAGGTTAATGGAGAGAGTGATGGTGAGGGAGTGTAGATGGAGATTTGGAGTGGAATGAAGGTAACATCTTGAGCTTTGGAGGAGTAATGGAGATTTGGGGGTTTGAGGAAGAAGAAGAATGGAGGGGGATGGGGTCTCGGTCGAGATAAATGGACTAGGGCCGGCCGAGATGGGAAAGGGGGTAGGGAAAGAAAGGGTGACGTGGAAAAAGGCAAGAATATTTTTTAACGGGTGTCGCGATCGCGACAGGGGGGTCGCGATCGCGACCTGTGTAGCTGAAGACGATTCGTCGTTTTTTATCCTCCGATTGCTTCCTACATGACAGTTCCGTGATTTTTCCTGAAACAAAAACATTAAAACAAAACAAAACAATGGGATTAACGTTAGTAAAATCCCTCGGGTTGCCTCCCGATCAGCGCCTTAGTTAACGTCGCAACACGACGTAGTATGACTTAATCATCGTTTTTTGATCCTTCCTGATCGCATCATCTAATAGCATCTTCTTGAACCATGGATGGAAAGGTTTGAACCTTATACCATTATCTTCTTTGACCACCCATTTTTGCTTGGGCTTCTTTTGCTCCTTACTCTCCCCACACTTAGACTTACCCTTGGGCTCTGTTTTCGCCTTTTTCGTACCTTGCACAACAGCTTTAGCAGGTTTCTTTCCCTGTGTGGTTAGTGAGGTAGGGCTAGTGCCCAAAACAACATGCAAGCCTAGTTTGGAAGGTTCGATAACATCCGTAATACAGAATACCGAGCCATTATCCAGGGATTTTTTCGTAGTCTCATATATATTAAAATTGACAAAATCCCCGTTCAACTAGAGCGTAAGCGTCCCAGTATCTAGGTCTAGTTTTGTTTTAGCTGTCCTCATAAAGGGCCTACCTAGTAGGACAGGTACAGCCTGCGTATCATGAACATCATTTAGTACATAAAAATCTGCAGGGAATATAAGGTCCTCGACCATAACCAACACATCTTCGACCAACCCCTTTCGGGTAAATCGTAGACCCGTCAGCTAACTTGAAGAACGATCCCTGTCCTACTCATAGATCCTAATTCTAATGATTTATACAATGAATAAGGTAAAACATTAATAGATTCTCCTAGATCTAGCATGGCCTTATCGATTTTTGTTTTCCCTATAGTGCACGGGATACTCACCATCCCTGGGTCTGCGCGCTTGGCAGCTATCTTCCATTGGATGGCCGCCGAAACTCTTTCGCTGACTTGGACTTTCTGCCTTCCTTGTAGCTTCTCACTTCTCTTCTTAGTGCAGAGTTCTTTCAAATGTTTAGCGTAGCGAGGGACATTCTTGACGAGTTCGAGCAGAGGGATATTCACTTTACACTTACCAAGCATTTTGAAATCTCCTTGTAGTCGCAGACATCTGCATTTAGCGGCGGTCGAGATGTACGGTCGCGGTCGAGATTGGATGAACTGGAGCCAAGTCGCGGTCGAGATGTTGTGTCGCGGTCGAGATTCTTGTCGATCAAATTTTCGGAAACTCGGGTACCGTCATCTTGGTCGAGACATACATGTCGCGATCGCGACAACTCTATTGGGGCCAAGTCTCGGTCGCGACTTTCCTGTCTCGGTCGAGATATCAGCTCAGAATCGTTTTCAGCATATCTTCCTCTACCTTTTCATCAAGTGCTTTTCCACCTCGTATCATGATGACACTTACGTTCTCCCTCGGGGATGTGACAATCTACGATGGTAGCTTTCCCGAATTCTGCTGTTGTAAGTTGTTTACCGCCTCCGCTATTTGTGCAGCCCGTTTCTCTAGACTGCGTATGCTGGACTCGGTTGTTTGAACATGGGCGGTGAAGTGTTTGGTCAAGGACTCGAGCATTTCCTTCATAGATGGTTCGTCAGATTTCAGTTGATATGGAGCGCGGTACTGGTTGTTGTATGGATATTGTCTATTCTGCGCCCCAGCCGAGTCTCCCCCATCTAAAACCGGGATGACCGTTACCTCTCGGATTGTAGTTGTTATTCTCTTGCTGATTGTAGTTGTTGTTGTTCTCAAACCGAGGTCTAGGAGGTCCGAAACCTCCTACAGCATGTACTTCAGCGATAGTTTGGTCCTGGAGTTGCGGGCACATGTCGGTGGGATGGCTCTCGTCTGCACAAATTCCGCATAGTCTCGCAGGTTTCTGATTTCCGACGCCGATATTCTTGATCATACTTTCTAGTTCAGCTATCTCACTCTTCCACCCGGGCTCTCCGGAATCCACAACGTTTAATCCTTCCTCATGTACGTCCTTCCAAAACTTCTCGTTCCCTCTGCATTCTCATTTAGTCGGTCTCTAGCTTCAGCGGGAGTCAATTCAACAAACTCCCATTACACGCAGCGTCTACTAGCCTCCTTTCATTGTCTAGTAACGCATTGTAGAGGTGGGTCACCAAGTCTTTCTCCTCAAACCCATGAAATGGGCAGCTCTCACACAGTCTCGTGAACCTTTCTACGTAGTCATACAATGTCTTAGCGTCCTGCTGCTCCGCCATTGCAATAGCTCTTTTCAACGCAACCGCCTTCTTGGACGGGAAATACTTACTCAGGAAGGCTTTGTGAAGTTTCTCCCAAGTGTTGATACTTCAGGTGGGTAGCAAATAGTACCATTGACGCGTGTTGTCTTTCAGCGTAGGACCGAAAGCTCTCATCTTAATTTGCTCATCGGTGACGTTACTCGGCTTACTGCAGCTGCAAATGTCGTGGAACTCACTAAGGTGCATAATCGGGTCTTCCCCAACCAGGCCATGAAACTTAGGTAGCAAATTGATGAATCCGGTCTTTAGTTCGAACGTGACGCCGACATTCAGGGCAGGCAGCATCACTCCTAAGTGTTGTTGTATCAGATCTGGGTCTGTAAGCTCTCGCAACATTCTGGCAGCCATCGATTCGATCACTAGATTTTGTAGAGATTCTCGCAGATTGCGTAGATGCGTCCGCTCTATCTCTGGAATGAAATTAAGCAAATTTGAATTAGTGGCGTGAGTGTGGACCATAAGATAGGTCCACACCAAGGTAACACAAAAAGAAACAAGCTATAACAGTTGGCTCCCCGGCAACGGTGCCAAAATTTGACAGGCGTAAAACGGTCGTTGTTCCTATCAAAGATAATCCAACTAAACAATCCACTAGTAAAGTGGTAAGTCGGAGTCGAATCCTAAGAGAGCCACAACGATAATCTATTTCTTTTGTATTATCTAGTAGTAACTAGGGGGATTTTGAATGTTGTAATCTAAACTAGCAATAATGAAACGGTAAATGTTGGATTTGTAAACTATTATGATGGAAAGCTCACTCTTTTAATATCAGCGCATTATTCTTATGGAAAGTTGATCATTGAATTCTCTTAATCCTATATTCTTAATTATCTAATCCAGTTGTCCTACTCTTTGTTCGTAATTAGCAACTAGTCCAAATAGTAATAGAAACCCTTGTTGTAAGCAATAACCAAAGAAATCCTAAGGTTCAAAAGCGCAACAACAAAGATCAAAGATAAGTAGGCCTATGCAATACCATTGGCAAATCACCGCTATTCGACACAGGTTTATAATCTCTACAAAATAAGCACTCGCAAATAGTCTATGCAAATTCTGATTGCTACCTAAAAGACAAGACTTTTCAAATTGAATTATCAAGCCTAGCAATATGAATAAATAATAATCAACCTAGTTGTACACCTATATCAAATCAAGATCAATCAATAGACAATAAAGCACAAGAGATCATAAAACAATGCTGAAATTGTTATTAGAATATAAACATAAGATTTCTCACAAACATATCCTAGAATAATGGCTTCAACCTAAGAGTGAACTAGTAGGATCTTATTCAGACATAGCCAATTGAAAGCAATACATAATTATGGATGAAACTAACCAGGGATGAAGGTGAAAGGTGCACAAAGGTGGAAGCTTTCTTCTTGGCTGCTGAATTTCTAAGGATGAAGTTGTAAACTGAACAAAGGTCTAACCTAACCTAATATCTAAGGGTTTATATAGTTCCTAGTGAAAGGGAAATAAAATAAATCAAAAGAAATAATAAAATAGGGAAAAACAAATCAGAATCTCGGACTACTATATTTGTTTTGGGCCGGTCCGTGTCCGTGGTCGCGATCGAGACATATGGGTCGCGATCGCGATTTGGCTCCAGTTCTCAGAGTCGGTTGAAGTCGCGATCGCGACAGGATGGTCTCGGTCGAGACATGTCTACTGAGGCTAAGTCTCGATCGCGACATATAGTCTCGGTCGAGACATCTTCTCTGAGGCTGGATCTCGGTCGTGACAACTCCTCTCGATCGCGATGTCTTCTCTCGAACTGGTCTTCGGTCTTCTATAAGCTTCGAGGCAGCTCGGCTTCGCCTCTAGGCTTCTCCTTGGGTGTAGGCGTGGTATCCTTCTCTCTAGCTCCATCCCAAATGCACTAAAAGTGAGTACAAACGAGATCTCTGTAATAAAACCACAAAATACCGCTTATGAGCATCCGCAAATCCATAAATTAACACCATACCGGATTCCGGGAATACCACTCAATATGCACCTAAACACCACTATTCCTAAGCTAATAGTCACTAGTTAACACCATATAATAAGCTCCTATCAGACCTCGAGCTCGTGGGCCTCCATCCTGCTGGATGAATGACTATGAATGCTACACTACATCTGGACAAGAAGAAAACATTGGTGTACACCCTAAGCAAAGTAAGAAGGTACGCATACTTGAGGAAAAATCTTACTCCTTCACTACTTTCATATCTCTGGCAGAACTTAAAATAGTAGGTGAAGCCCTAGAGGCTCTTGAATGGGTGAAAGTGATGCAAGAAGAACTCCATCAATTTGAGAGAAATAAGGTATGGTGACTGGTTCCTAGACCAGTAAATCGAACGATCATTGGGACGAAATGGGTCTTTAGGAACAAGTTGGACAACAAGGGACAAGTGACAAGAACAAATATAGACTGGTAGTCAAGGGCTAATAAAAAAGATGGAATTGATTTATGACGAGACCCTCACTCCCGTCGCCAGGTTAGAAGCTATTAGATTGTTAATCACATACTTTGCATTTCATGGCTCCAAATTGAAGCATATGGAAATCAATACCACTTTCCTTAATGACATTCTTAAGGAGGAAGTGTATGTAGGACACACGCCAAGGGTTCAAAGACCCTTTTCATCCAAACCACGTATACATTTTAGACAAGGCACTTTATGGTCTTAAGCAGGCTCCTCGAGCATGGTATGAGAGACTATCTCAGTTCCTTCTCTCTCATGGATATGTGCATAGGGAAATAGATGAAACTATCTTCCTTCCGAGGGAAGGAAAGCACTCTAGTTCTGCAGATATACATGGACGATATCATTTTGGGTCCACAAATGAGGCACTGGTTAACAGATTCACAAAGCTCATGAAAGGTGAATTTGGAATGAGTACGGTAGGTGAGTTAAAGTTCTTTATTGGGTTATAGGTGGTTGAAACGAAAGAGGAAACCAAAGTGCATCAACATAAAATATATCCAGGAATTCATCAAGAAGTTCAATATGAATGATGGAAAATCCTTCTTTACCCCAATGTTTCCAAATGTTTCTTTAGGGAAGGATAATCACGAGGGCTTTGACCAAACACTATACAGGAGAATGGTAGACTCTATATTATACTTAACGACAAGTAGGATAGATGTTATATATATTTTGTGTTTGTGTTCGAGGTTTCAAGCAAATCCAAAAGAGTCACACATTAAGGCGGTGAAGAGAGTCCTCAGATATCTTCAAGGAGCGAATGACCTATGATTATGGTACCGACAAGGATGAGATCTAAAACAAATTGGGTACACTATTGCGTACTACGAGATAACACAAGTGCTATGAACATTTATAAGAATCTTGTGCAACACTCTAGGACCGAGCATATAGAGATTAGAAATCATTTTCTTCGTGATTGTGTGGAAAATGGGATGGTTTCAATGGAATTGTAGCGCACAAAGGATCAAATTGTAGACATCTTAAACCAAGGAATTGAATAGGAACCTTTCGAGAAACTATGAATGGAGCTTCGTATGATTGCTCTCAACTAATTGTTTCTCCCTACATTGTCCCGTGATGACTGGTTAAAATTAGAAAATTTATTTATTATAAGGTTGATCTTTGAGAGCTATCCATTCCTTATCTTTCCTTAATATGAACTAGTGTCTTACACGTTTACTCTATGCTTATACTTTCCCTGGTTATGCTTGATTGTCTCTATGAACTATTGCTCGAGAAATTGCAAAGGTATTTTCATATCCCAAAAGATTTTTCATGATGATTTTTTATCCCACATTATAATCCCAAATGATGGAGGAAATCTACAACCTTCATTGGCCTCTTATAACAGAATAGTCCTATGAGCCTGTTTTTTTTCGTACATTAACAGGACATGCTACGTTATAATGATAAAAACAATTCATTGAAATATTATTTTTGTGTGTAATGTTCTCTTTGTGAAACCACTTTTGGTACCGATACCCCAACCTCTACACACGTTCACTATCAGATAATTGACACATGAAGTTGAAACATCGGTGCTTTAAAATTTGAAAGAGGGGGCATGCGTTAGAGTTGTCTACATAACTGTGCAATTGGTCATAATTAGGTCTTGAAAAAGGGGAAGGGGTAAAGGCACTTAGGAAGTTGTGTTTGCTTATTCTAGCAGAACAATTTGATTGTGGCTCAGTATATTCATGCATGATGGACCTGTTTTGGAAGGAAATATTTTTAAAGTAGAAGTTACTGAGATTTGGTTGTGCACTTAGTTGAGAATATAAAAGGAGAAAACAGATTTGTTCAGATTATCTCCTTCCACTTACCTTTTCACTCCCGAAAAAGCCTCTAAAACCCAAAAACCTCTAAAACCCTAACAATGCCTTTTTCCACTTCTCATGTGCAATTTGATGGATCTGAGAGCCTAGAATAACTATGCCTAAACTATTGGATCTCAAGTTTGATATCTATACCCTAGCCATCCCCAAAAACACAACCACCACCACTGAAATCACCAACCAAGAACCCGAAGTCACCGACCTTAACAAGGCGATTGTCATGTACAAACCTCATTCAAACCATGTTATCACCCCTGACCTAAACAAGTCCACCATTGCCAAAAAACCTAACCTTGAACCACCGAAAGAGAACCCTCAAACTATTTCTACCAGTATAATGTCTTCAGGTCTCGTCGGCAAGGCAAGAATCACCACCTCCGATCACTACAAAGACCGCCACCGATGTAACGCGGGAGTTAGAGGATGAACTCCAAGAAGGCACTCTTCTCTCCAAGAAAGGGAATAAAATGGACACCTCCTCTCCTTCCAAGGGGAAAACCAAAGCATCCTCCAAAACATTGGCAATCTCCTTTGACCCTGAAGGTAATTGTTAATACTTCTCAGATTCACGAGTTCTATTCCTCTTTTGCTCTTGAAATGAATGTAGGTGGTATGGTTGCTACATATCTTGTTGGGATGTCTACTCTGGTGTTTACTAGTAAGGAGTTAAGTGTAATTCTTGGTGTTCCACATGACGGGTTTGAAATGTATGCTGAAGAGGGTTGGCCCAAGGGAACCAATGCAGAGGTTGTACGTCGTGTTTATAAGGATCCAAAATCTCTACTATCTAGGGAAGTCTCCATGAACCTCATGTCTATTACCCCTCGTATTATCCATACTATTCTTCTCTCAAATGTGATCCCTCGTGAATAGAAAAAGAGTCAACTCCTTATCCAAGATGTCATGTTGATGGAAAAGTTGCTCTGTAACGGGAAGGTAAGCCTCCCCAAGATTCTAATGCGTCATATGACACATGTAAGAGGTACAAAGTCACATGGTCTTCCTTTCCCCCTCATTGATCAAGAAAATTTTGGAGTAACATGAGATATACAAGGTTGAGAACAAATGATCAAGTGTACTTT
>NW_027366883.1:0-64694 GCF_046119375.1 Phyllobates terribilis
GATAGAACTAGAACTAGTTATGGATTCCTGAGTTTTATCCTTTATGAGAGTTACTGCTTTGTTGAGAGCTAGAGAGTTTCTATTTCATTTCGAGCAAGTGAAATCATAAACATTGGAGAGTAAGAGTGTGTTGAGAGAAAACTTGTAAGCTCAACTACGAAAGTAATAATAGTCATAGAGTGAGTTTTATCCTGGATCACTTGTGATATAAGGTTCTCACTTTTGTTTGTGAAATCTTGCTACAACCATTTAGATTTCTTTCTTCCGCAAACTCGAATTCCAAGTTGTGCTTAAGGCTTGATTTGTGGAGAAACTAAGATCCAACAATTTGTATCAGAGTCAAGTTGTCAAGAATTAATCAATAAATCCAGAGCTAAAGCCATGAAGCACTACAAGACTCACAACAACCACAACCGCGGAATCTCCTTGAACAAACCTCACGTCCTGGTTGAGGGAGAGCTTGACCTGGTGGATTATAATGACTCGATATTACATTCAACAGACCGACTACCAGTGTTGGGTGATAATTGAGAACGGAGATGAGTTGTCCCAGCAACCACAAAAGAACACCCTTGGGGTTCTTTAGAGTATATCCAGCTAGAGAAGAATGCCAAGGCAAGACAACTCATCCTAAATGCTCTTCAAATAAAGGATATAAAAAAGATTATGACCATACGCACAACACAAGGCATGTGGAAAGCCATCATTTCCATGCAAATGGGAAGTGGTGATATGAGGAACAACCGGAAGTTCGAGCTCCAACGCAAATTCCATTCCTTCAAGATGAGAGAACATGAAGCAATCTCTGACTATCACTCTCGCTTTTCAGGTGCTTGCAGATAAAATGGCTTCTACTGGTGTTCTCACTTAAGAGTGAGAGCTCTCCTTGACCTTCATATATTGGGTCAATCAGAAATTTGACACCACAAAAGGATCATGCTAATAATGAAGGAAACTAAAGAACTACCAGTGGTTGTGCTCGCTGGCAAGTTCAACATCCAGGAAATTCAAGATTTAGAAAAACATCAATCCTCAAAAGAGACAAAAGGCACAATTCTCAAGCTCACCAAGGTTCTCTAACGCCTTGACAGTGAGAGTAACAACGAAGATGAAGATGCTGAGGTGGCGATGATGGCCAAAACGGTAAAAAGTTCCTAAAGAGAAAGGCAAATTTCAAGAAGGAACAACTGCCAAAAATGGACCTCACCAACTTTGTATGCTATAACTTCCAACAAAAAGGGCACCTTTCCAAGACCTGTACGAACCCAAAGGTAGTTGTTAGCTCTAGCTCATCTGAATCCAAGAAAACATTCTTCACTACTTGGGGTGACTCAGATGAAGAGCTCTATGTGGGTGAAGAAACCCAAGCCAAATGTCTTATGGCTTTAGAAGACCTCAGACAACGAAGAACCCATTAGGTATCTTCCTTGGATTTAACATCTTGCCAAAGGAATATTTCGTTACTATGTTTACAAGGGTTAATTGAAAATAATGACAAACTTCTTGCTCAAGCTAATGAATACACTGAGGAGATTAATGAACTTTGAGCTGAGACAATTGAGCTGTCAAAGAAACTTCATGCTGAAACCATTATTCATACAAAGTTCTGCGAACAAGGTAAGGGCAAGGGTCTCAAGCAAATTTGTGACTCAACTTTATCAAGCAAGCTCGACTTTATTATGAGTAAGCTTGACACCCTAAACAAGTCTATAAAAGCAAAGTCTGTTAACCAACAGTCTTCAAGAGCTAGATTTGGATTAGGCTACAGACCTCAAGAAACTCCATCATGCTCTTTAAATATCTCCCTTACTAGTGAATTGACTGAAAAGATCAAATCACTAAGCAAAGAGCTTCAATCTTATAAAAGTAAGAATGAATATTTTGAGGGCAAGATGAATGTTCTTGAAGGGAAAGCCAAAGAAACCAAGAAGTGGTTTCATGGGGGAAAAAGCTCACAAGCTATATATCAAGCAATCTCAGAATCCTCAACCTCAACGAGTTAAGCTTGAGAGGAAAGCTCCATTTTGCCTAGGAAAGGGCAAGTATGGCTATGTAAGGTACAACCTGTATTGTACTTTCTGTGGAAAGAATGTGCATCGAGTACAAGAATGTGAAAGTCAGAGGGTGCTTAAAAAGTAAACCTTATAAATCATACAAATCTAATCCCAATCAAGTGCTAGATCTGAATGATACATCTTACTATCAACCTCTTGCACCTTCCACAAAAGCCAGAGCAAGAAACACTATATTAGGAGGTGTTTCATTAATCCACCCACGAAGCCTAAGCTTTTGATGGGTTCTCAAAAATTAATTGTTCTTATGCGCATGGTGAAATGAAGAGCAAATGGTATATTGACAGTAGTTGTTCACGTCACATGACGGGTGATCCACAATTTTTGCTCTCATTTCAAAATAGCAAAGGAGGCAACATCTCCTTTGGTGATAAAAAGCAGGCAAGAATGAAAGCAACATGAACCATCCAACTAACTCAAGAAACCCAGATAAGAGACGTTAGCTTGGTATATAGTCTCAAATTCAACTCCTAAGTGTCGCTCAGATATGCGATCAAGGTAAGAATGAGGTGACCTTCACAAAACAGAGTGCGTGGTCAAGATTCCAAATAAAGAAGTCATAATGAAAGGGAGAAGAGTCGACAACACTTATCTTTTTGGCCATACCTTCAAGACAGCGCAACAACTCTGTCTCACTACCATCAAGGAACAATCCAATATGTGGAAAAAATGCCTAGGATGTGCCAGTCTTCATCTCCTCTATACCAAGGAGCTAGTAAGAGGGATCCTAGAGATCAAGCCCGAGTCTATGAAGAGCTGCTCCGAGTGTGTGCGAGCTAAGACTACTCGCCAGTCCTTAGCTACCTCAAAGAAGGTAGTCTCCACTAAGCACCAACTTGAGTCCATCCATATGGACTTGTGTGACCCAATCCCAGTTCAAAGCACTGGAGGTAATCGTTACATTTTTTTGTGCTAGTAGATGATTTTCTCGCTTTACCTGGACTCTCTTCCTGATAACTAAGGATGAGGCCTTTTAAGAGTTCTACTCCTTAATGCTTCTCTTGGAAAAGAGTTTAGATTTTCCTCTCCGTTCCCTTTACTCAGATCACGAGATAGAACTCAAGAATAGACAATTTCTAACTTTTTGCAGGGAGAAGGGCATCAACCACAACTTTTCAGCTCCAAAAAAGCCTTAACAGAATGGAGTGGTGGAGAGGAAGACCATGACGCTTGAGGAGATGGTTAGAACCATCCTCATAGCCAGTGGACTTCGTCAACATTATTAGGCTCAAGTAGTGAGCACGGTTTTCTACATAATCATCCGCGCTATGCTAAGGACAATGCTGGAGAAGACCCTCTATGCGTTTATCAAAGGGAAAACCCCCTATCTCTGGCATCTAAGGGTCTTTGGGTGTAAATGCTATGTCTATAACAATGGTAAGTGCAATCTAGGTAAGTTTGATGCGAGAATGATGAAGCAGTCTTCCTAGGTTATGCTCCTTCAAGTAAGGCATACAAGGTGCTTAACAGATGGACCAAGAGGATATAAGAAAGCATCCACATCACCTTCTACGAGAAACCTATTCCTCCATTATATGATGATATTGTCAAGGATAAAGGTGAAGCTTCCTCATCTCTTCAAGGTTCTCTTCATCACGCTTCTTCAACTACCTCCTCTGAAGATGGAAGTGATGATGATGAGGATACCACAAGTGTAACCCCTTATTTGAATGAGGGTGATCATAATGAGGTTAGAGACACCATTGATGCAGTTCAAGAAGACACCCATCCAGATTTTGAGGAAGAGACACCAACAAAAGAGGTATTAGACAATGTGGAAGAGACTCTCGCTGAGTATGAAGCGGGACCCCTTGTCGATGGAAGCGAGACTTCCTCCCATAAAAGCAATAGCCTCTTCATCTTTAGTGAGACCCTCACAAGCCTCAGTGAGACTCTCACAAGCCTCAACGAGACCCAAAAACAAAACCTCAACGAGACCTCCCAAGGACTCAGTGAGACCTATGCATGCCTCAGGCTAGCACGTCAGGTGCTTCTCATACAGAGAAAGCGTCTTCCTAACTTGATGAGTTCCCTAAAGCTACTACTATGGTCACCAGAAATTACCAGCTGAAGAAGTCTCACCATGTTGATAAGATTTTGACACCTTCTTAGATACAGTGCAAACAAGGTCTCAAATCAATAATCTCTTTGCCTTCAACGCCTTTTGTGTCTCTAGTTGAGCCAAAAACATTTAGCAAGCGCTCTCTCACCCTGATTGGATTGTCGCTATGCAAGAAGAGCTCATG
The DNA here is from genome assembly GCF_046119375.1 of Phyllobates terribilis. Lineage (NCBI taxonomy): Eukaryota > Metazoa > Chordata > Amphibia > Anura > Dendrobatidae > Phyllobates > Phyllobates terribilis. The sequence continues at coordinate 4,319 of NW_027366883.1, forward strand.
GAGTTTGAGTGAAACAAAGTGTGGAGACTTGTTCCAAAGTCGCCCAACAAAACCATCATTAGAACTAGATGGTGGATAGGTTGGAGGAAAGAGGAAGCATGATCATGAACAAGCAAAGATTGGTATCTCAAGGATACAATCAAAAATATGGGGTAGATTATGATGAGACTTATGTTCTAGTGGCACGTCTTGAAGCTAGTTGCCTATTTTGATTGCTTTTGTAGATCTTAAGGGTTTTAGTTCTATCAAATGGATGTGAAAAAACCCCTCCTCAATGGTACTCTGAATGAGGAGGTCTATGTTAAGCATCCCCCTGGTTTTGAGGACAAAGAGCATCATGAGCATGTCTACTTCCTTGATAAGGCAATCTTATGGTTTTAAGCAAGCTCCCAAACCTTGGTATGACTGCCTCTCTGACTTCTTCACTAGCAACAACTACAAGAAAGGCGCTATTAACAAGACACTCTTCATCAAAGAGCATAAGGGTGATATTCTCATCGTTCAGGTATACGTTGATGATATCATCTTTGGCTCTACTAATGTGTCTTTTAGTCAATCAGTTCAAGGAAACCATGAGTTCAAGGTTCAATATGAGTCTAATCGGTGAGCTTACCTTCTTCCCGGGTCTACAAGTCATTGGAAAGGAAGAGGGCACCCAGATTCACCAACAAAAGTATCTCAAGGAGATCCTTAAGAAGTTCAAGATGGACACAAGCAAGACGTTCCTTAATCCCCATCTCCACCACCACTAAGCTCGATGTTGACTTAAGTGGGGTAAAAGGTGGATGAGACCAGCTATGGAGGAATGGTGGGCTCTTGATGTACCTTACTGCTTATCACCCAGATATAGTGTTCGCAGTTAGCTTTATGTGCCAGAGGCTCAGAGTGACCCTTGAGCTAGCTACATCACCAATATCAAGCGCATCTTCCTCTACCTTAAGGGAAAATAAAATCTTTGTTTGTGGTACCCTAAAGGTGTTGATATCTCCCTCACTGGCTACACAGATGCATACTACACTGGATACTTAGTGGACATGAAGATCACATCTGGTATGGCGCAATACTTAAGTCCCTGCCTATTATCATGGGGCTCAAGAAAGAAGAATTCTAGTGCTATTTCAACCACTGAGGCTGAGTACATCGCAACAACAGTCTATGCCTCTCAACTTTTATGGATCAAACAACAGTTAGTGGATTTTAGAATCAAGCTTGGACCTCTTGAAGTCAGGTGTGAGAATACTAGTGCCATAAATGTCTCTAAGAACCCTGTTCACCATTCAAGAATCAAGCATATCGATGTAAGGTATCATTTCCTCTGAGATCATGTGGGAAAAGAAGAATATCGAGCTAACTCATTGTAGAACAGAAGAGCAAGTAGCAGGACACCTTCACCAAACCTTTGAATATGTTGCCTTATTTGCATCTTAGGCTTCTAATGGGGATGACCCCCCTTGACTAAGTTAACTATTTCAAGCACAGTAAGCTCCCTCATAATTTGACTAGTTTATGCATATTAGTACACGTTTCGGAACTTAGGAGTGAGGATGAGTCTAAAAAGCCATTTCTTTTGTCTCTTGTGTAACTTGTACTACATTTTTCAAAGGATAAAAAAGCATGATTATCTACATAACTTTCAGCATGATTATTTGATCACCCTTTTGCATGCTCTTCCTTGTACATCATGATATTAAGATTTAAGCATGATGATCGCTTCTTAACCTATTTGTAAGCCACACCAGATATGATTCATGCTTAATTGACAGTCCCTAAGCCTAACTCCTGTGTAACACTTCCTATCCACTTTAGTCACATATGGAAGTATTCATAGCGAGTGTCAAAAAATCTACCTATTGTGTTCTATTTTTGTTTTTGACCCCAACCTGATATTCTATGATCCCCCTTATATGTTTTTATCCATTTTTGGTCACGCTTCAATGTTACTTCAATGGTAAGAATTCTGGTGTTAAGTCAATTCTTGAGCATGTTAAGCAATGAAGCACATTCCTCCACCACATGCCTCTCTTTACACACGTCAAATTTGAGAAGCAAGTTATCATTATTCAGCGTGACTCAGAAAGTGACTTTAGTGCTAGTATTTGTGATCGTTGAAACTTCGACGCCCAGAATAGAGCCTTGAAATTGTGTTGTTGCAAAAAGAGCCGTTTCAAGAGATCCGTTTGAAGGAGCGTCCGGGTTGAGCGAGACCTATAAATAGGTAAGCCACTGTTTCCACATGACCTTACCTTATCTCCCTTATATTTTATCCACTACAAACCATACTCTCACTCTCTTTACTCTCACTCACTCCAATTCTCAACCACCCACACTCTCAAATGCCTCCTCCAGTTCTAACAAAACAACCGTCAAATCTCCGCTGATGGAGGCCGAGATGTTTAGAAAATTCAAGCTTCAACAAGCCCAACTCAAAGCCACAAAATCCCAAACGCCCCAAACACAACCCCTTCTACCCCTTCCACTTATAGAGACGACTCACTCTGCTCAACCTGAGGCAACAACAGAGAAGCTCTCTCAGGAGCTTTTAGTAAAAGAGGTGAGCAGCGCAAAGCAGAGAAGTCCCTTCCTACATCTCCAAATAAGCACCCTAGTATTTCAGTTGTTGATGTGTTGGATGACTCGCCAGTGCACAAGAGAGGTGAGCAACGCAAAACAGTTTCTGGGTCAGGGGAATCAAGCCCCACCAGAAACAAGAAGGCTCTAGTCCTTCATGAGCCAGAGCATGAGGAGGAGCTTGAACCCCTATAGCACGAGGTTGCGCATCAACACATTCTCTCTCTACCTCTTCTATAGACGAACAATCCACAGTCCTCCTCCAAGAAGAAAAGAGAAGAAGAGAGTGTCTCCCTCGCCTTTCACATCCAGTTAAATCTAGATGAGGAGGACTAAGAAGAGAAAGTTGGAGACATTGAGGAGGATGAGGCGGTAGAAGATCTGCCCAAAGTTAAGGCCCTTGCTATCCCAAGAGAAAAACCTAGCAAGGACAAACCCAAAAAGGGTAAAAACCACTGCCTCCACATCAAGCTCCACTCTCATGCCATCTATACAGTTTGAAATGGACAAGTGTGAGCTCCTAGCTCCCATTATCATGGCTACAGAGACATGAAAAAGACCTCAATAAAATTTTCGATCTCAACGAGGTGCATGAACTGCTCAACATTAAGGGTTGGGACAAGTACAAGGTATCTCCCTCCGAAGCCAACCCATAATGATAATGGCCTTCTACAGTCATTTTTAACTATTTCCTCAAGACAATTGGATAATTCTCAACAATATGATCGTGCTTTCTTGGAACAAGAGGAACTCCTACATCTCGTTAAAGATTTTGCAAGCGTAATTCAAATGGAGACAAGGATAGACTTCAACGCAATGCCCAAGAAGAATTGGCCTAAATGAGGTAACTAGATCAAGAAGGACCTCTTTTGAGCAAACTGGAACCAAAAAGAGCTTAAGGTAGCTTATCTCAGTTTTTCTCTTAGAATCTTGCAGTACTTTATCATGAGGAACCTAGAAGAGAGAGCCAAGAGATAGTGAAAATTGCATATGGCATCCTTCTACACAAGTGCATGAAGGAAGAGATCATTGATACTTCATAGATCATGTACAGTCATATGTACACGTGCAAAGCAAGCACAATAGCAGATATGCCTTCCCCTCACATATGCAAGAAATTGATGGTGCAACACAAACTCTATGTCATTGAGAAGAAAGAATCTTCCATGAAGTCTCACTATTGATATTCTGCGAATCCTAGATGAAACTGGTGCAGAGGAAGAAGAAGTTGAGATCAAGCCCCAATTACACTTGAAGGGCAATAGCAACTCAGATTCAAGCGCAGTGCTTCAAGCGTTAGCTAGAGTTGAGGAAGCTATAAGGGATGGTGCTGAGCTTAACACGTCTAAGATTGACAAGGTAGCTGATAAGCTTGACATGCTTCTTAAGATACAACAAGAAGCATTACAAATAGAGAAAGCCTTCCTTATGAAAAGCTATCTTCCTTCTTCATCTTAGTGTGCTTGTTTCATCCTTTTTGCTTGATCCTATCTTTTTTTCTTATCCTATGCCTTTTTATTATCTCTAAAAGTTAAATGCAATCAAATTATGCTTATTATTTTATCACTAATTGTGCTTGATTAGCTTACTTGATTGACTATGATTAATCTGACCCTATTAACCTTTGTGCATGTTCACTTAGAGTAGCATACTAGAAGTTCTGATAGTTCCCTTATGTTGTACTTTGACTGTTTCGATGATGTCAAAAGGGGGAATTTATAAGTATGCATGTTGACGTGATACTATTTTTACCAAGGTTAAGGGGGAATTAGACATATCTTGGTTTAAGGGGGAATACAAGTATACTGATTCAAACTTAGTATCTAACAATCTATATGAGTTTTAAGTCTTACAGGTCATGCTTATAGATATTATGATCTAGCTTACACATTTTAAGTCTCACTTTAAGGATTAATAAGCACAAGGTAGCGCTTACACATTTACAAGGTCGCTTAGCAGCGCGATAGACACCCTGATATTCTAGGAGAGAGACTAAGCAAACAAGAAAGAGGAAATGTGAGAAGCGCGTACCAGAGGTAGAAAAACCAGGAGAAAATGCGTTTTTGCTAATAAGCGCGTGTTAAAGATGCAACTAAGGTATATGCAAGTTGCAGCTACATCGAGCTATTTGACAGTATACGTGTTAGCTTAATATGCATGTGGTGATCGTGAGGTGAACGAAGTAGATCAAGCTCAAGTGATCAACCACGTGTCAAGCAATCGAGCAAGTATTGTCAAGTGGCAAAGCCGGTCCCAACGGAATCAATAAGAAATTTCTTGTTGACCAATGATTTAAGCACATGTTAAATATATCGCTTGTAGGTTTGTATAAAAGCTAGATGTTAAGCTTGTTTATAAATAGGATAGAACTAAGAACTAGTTAGGGGTTCTGAGTTTTTTTTCTTCTTGTGAGAGTTATTGGTTTGTTGAGTGTTAGAGAGTTTCTATTTCATTTCGAGGAAGTGAAATCATAAACACTATAGAGCAAGAGTATTTTGAGAGGAAACATTTTGTAAGCTCAACTACGAAAGTAATAATAGTCATAAAGTGAGTATTCTTTGGATCACTTGTGATATAAGGTTCTCAATTTTGTTAGTGAAATCTTGCTAAAACTATTTAGAGTTTCTCTCTTCCACAAGCTCGAATTCCAAGTCGTGCTTAAGACTTGATTCATGGAGAAACTAAGATCCAACATCGTTTTGAATTTTGTTTTACCCGAGACTACTTGTGCTCCTTTTCCAACGTCGTAACTTTTGATCTACCGGAGAGACTACTCGCAATTCCTTTCCCCAATATTATCACTATTGCTATATCCAAGATAATTAAAATATTTTTAACTTTATTATATCCGAAACCATTCAAATTCCTTATCAATGCTATTACTTTTATTTTACTTGAGGCACTTCTGATAGTCCCCGTCACTTTTGCTCTAATTCTTATGTCCCAAATACGGATGTGGTATTTACTAGTATAAGTGGTGGGACAAACTATTTCTTCTGTCGGGCCAGTTGTGGATACATGTACAATAACGCAGTGTCGCTATAAAATTGCAGTTTCATCGTGAGTTATACATAATAAAATTTCAACGACACTAATCGAAGATGGAAGGTTCAACTGGCGAGAGTTTCGCGTTTGCATTCAACGACAGAGAATTCTCTGATCGAGTCCTCCGTATTGAGATCATCCAGACCAGTTTCTCCAGAAACTGATTCAGATGGATCTTTGTCTTACAAGTTCAAAGGAAACTCTATTCATAAATTCACTTCCTTCCAATGATTGCCCCCAATGGAGTCAAAGTGATAAGTTTGCACTGCAGTTCTCTTATCCTAGCTGCAAAAAGCCCTTTTTTCTACAAGGTTAGACTTTTCTTTCTCTAGTAGTAAAAATTTCGAAACTGGGGGATCGGGTTGTTGAATTCACTTTCTCACTGTAATGTTTTTTGGCAATCGTTGTTCTAGAGTGGAAGTTATTAGCTCTCAAGCTATTCTTTTTGTTGGATCTATGTTTCTCCACGAGTTAAGTGTTTAACACGATTTAAAACTCGAGTTTGCGGAAGACCCTAAAAGATTGAATGGGACTAGTCAAAGATGATCTGGGATGAAACTCTCACTAACTTGTTATTACTTTTGTGGACGAGCTTTACAAGATTTCCTCACAGACACTCTTAACACATGTGCTTAATTACTATTGGTTGTCAAGAATCTGCTTCTGGAATCTGTTGGACCGTCTCTGCAACTTGGCAAAGGATGCTAGATTGGTTGACACTTGGTTGTGCTTGATCTTTTACGTTCAGCTCGCGCTCATCACTTGCAAAATAAGCTAACACGTGTACGATCCAGGTTGAATGCTTTAGCTGCAACTTTCACCACTTGCATTTATCCACATATTTACCATGTGCGTATAATAGCAAAATGAATTTTCTCCTTATTTCCTTCTCTAGTACACGCTTCCTCCCTCTTTCTCGTTCGTTTATTCTCTTTCTTGTAGTGTCAGCGTGACTATCACGCTGATAAGTGAGACTGTAAATGGCTAAGTGTGACCCTTGTGCTTGTTAATTTTTATAAGCAAGACTTTAGATGTGTAAGCTAGACCATAATCTCTATAAGCATGACCTGTAATACTCAAAACTCATATAGATTGTTAGATACGAAGTTTATAATCATCAAAACTTGAGAAACAAAGTTAAGTTATTGCTAGCTCAACTAACAATTTCCCCCTTTTTGACGATGACAAACTTATTGAGCACAAACACATCTATCATATGAAACAGAATCATATTAAGCTTGAAAATATTGAACATACAAATCTTTCTCTTTCAAATTCACCTTACACCTTGAAACAATATACCTTTATTTTTCCTTAGACCAAGACATGTCTCATTCCCCCTTTACCTTGGAAAATATAATAGCACAATCAATATGCACACTTCTAAGCTTTCCCAGGCAGTCATAATACAGCATAAGGGAACTTTCAGAGTAATAGACTAGTATGCTACTCTCAAGAGAAATAAAGATGCACAAAAATTAATAGGGCTAGGCAAGCACAATTAATCAAGTAAGCATATCAAACACAATCAATGATAACAGAATAAACATACGTATATTTCATTACGCTGGAGAATAACAAGGTATATTGGATAAGGAAAAAAGAAGGATCAAGCAAAGATAGGATTATGTAGGACGGAGGGGAAATGTCTTTTCTAAGGCTAAGGCCTCATTCTAAAGCTTAATGAGCAGGGCTAGCTGTTCAACTACTATGTCAATTTTGGTTGTGTTAAGCTCACCAACACTCTTGATAGATTGCTCAATTTCGGACAAAGCTTGAATCACATTGTTTGTTTTTGAACTATTACCATCCTTCAAGCGCAACTGAGGCTTGATTCCCACCCTTTTTTTTAAAATAATGCAAATCATGTGAAAGAAAGAATTAATTGTTGGTTATGACTAATTCTCACTCCTAAGTTCCTAAGCATGTATTAATATGCATAATATAGTCAAAGTGTGAGGGAGCTTATTGTGCTTGAAAGGACGACTTTAGTCAAGAGGGATCATCCCCAAAAGTAGCAAATAAGGTAGCTTGTTCAAGGGTTTCGTGAAGATGTCCGCTACTTGTCCTTCTATCCTACAATGGGTTAGCTCAATATTCTTCTTTTCCACATGATCACAAAAAATGATGCCTTACGTCGATATGCTTGGTTCTCGAGTGATGGGAAAAGTTCTTAGAGACATATATAGCACTAGTATTGTCACACCTGATTCCAAGAGGTCGGAGCTTGACGCTAAAGTTCCCTAGCCATATTTGAGACACAAGAGTTGATAAGCACAAGTTGCAGCTGCCATATAATCTGCCTCAGTGGTGGATAGATCGATGGAGTTCCGCTTCCTTGAATCCAATGGTACTAGGCAAGGACCTAGATATCGTGCTATCCCTGATGTGCTCTTCCTATTCACTAAGTAGCATGCATAGTCCGCATTTATGTATCCATGAGTGAAATATCTGCACCTTTTGGGTACCATAAGAATAGGTTGTCGGTCTCCTTAAGGTAGCGCAAGATGCGCTTGATGTTGGTTACATGGCTTGCCCTTGGGTCACTTTGTGATCTGGCACATAGGCTAACTGTGAACGCTATATCTGGATGAGAAGCAGTAAGGTACATAAAGGATCCCACCATTCCTCTATAGGTGGTCTCATCCACCTTTTCTCCACTCAATTTAGCATCGAGATTAGTGGTGGCGGAGATGAGAGTTGGGAATGGCTTGCTTGTATCCTCTTGAACTTCTTAAGAATCTCCTTGCGATATTTTTGCTAGTGAATCTGGATGCCTTCTTTCTTTTGAACTACTTCCAAACCCAGGAAGAAAATAAGCTCTCCAATTAAGCTCGTGTTAAACCTGGATCTCATTGTTTCTTTGAACTGATTGAACATAGACACATTAGTAGAGTCAAAGACGATATCATCAACGTACACTTGAACGATAAGAATATCACCCTTGTTCTCTTTTATGAAGAGTGTCTTGTAAATAGCGCCTCATTTGTAGTTGTTGTTAATGAGGAAGTCAGAGAGGCAGTCATACCAAGCTCAAGGAGCTTGCTTGAGTCGATAAAGCGTCTTGTCAACAAATTAGACATGCTCATGGTGCTCCTTGTCCTCAAAACCAGGGGGCTACTTTAGATAGACCTCCTCATTCAAAGCACCATTGAGAAATGCTGTTTTCACATCCATTTGATAGAGCTTAAAACCCTAAATAGTTGCAAACGCAATAAATAGGCGAATAGCTTTAATACATGTCATAGAAGCATAAGTCTCATCATAATATATCCCATATTGGTGATTATAGCCTTGAGATACCAATCTCGCTTTGTTTTTGATTAGGCTTGCAGTGTCGTCCACCTTATTCATAAAAACCCATCGAGTGGCTATGAGAGTTTAGTTGGGCGACCTTGGAACAAGCCTCAACACTTTGTTGTGCTCAAACTCCATGATGTCTTATTGCATATTCTTTGGTTCTACTAGAGACACAAAGGTATTAAAGGTAAATAGATTATTGAGTGAAGACTTGGTTTGAACTCTTCTTGATAAGGGCGTCAATATCTGATCAACTGGATGATATTTTTTTTGTTGGTAGTTTTTGTTATAACAGTGGTAGCATCAGGGAACTCATCGAGGGAGAAAGACTCTGGCTCTATAGAAGGGACACTTGAAGTACTAGCTGATCCAGGTGGAGGTCTCGCTGAGGCCTTATGAGGTATCACTGAGACTTTGGAGGGTCTTGATGATGATGAAGAGGGTATTGCTTTAACAGGAGGAAGTTCTGCTTTAGGGACACGGGGTCCGCTTCATTTTTAGCGAGAGACTCTTCCTCAGGACGTGTCACTTCCTGTGTATCTAGACTGACGTCTTCTAAAGCTTCATTATTGGTGTCGCTTAACTCATTATTGATTTCGCTTACCTCATTCAAAGCGCACTCATGGATGGAAGGGGGAGCTCGTGGATCGTCCTTATCATTATCACTTCCAGATTTTGAAGAGGTAGCCAAGGAAGTGTGATGAAGAGGACCTGAGTTTGGTGAAGAATCTTAAACTTGAGCATTGAAGGGATCAACATCTGATAAAGCTGATGATAGGATCGTCCTTGGATGTGTCACGGTGTGAGAGAATGGCTCCAAGAACAAACAACGACAAACCGGGCAACTCTCTGCAGATCTGGGAAGATGGAGATGGATCGAATGATGAAAGATAGAATTTGGGGGCTTTCTTGCTATGGATTTGAAGAGGATGACGTGAAGTTTATGATGGTGAAGACGGTATGGGAATTGGATGAAAATCGAGGGAGATATGGACTCTCAAAGTCGGATATGACTCACGGGCGAAGAGAGAACTTGTGTGTCTTGGATGTTACACACCAAGAGTGGATTATGGCTCTCAATTGGTTGATATGACACACAAACAATGAACAAAATGACCTTCAAAGATTCAGTTTTTGCTCAAGCAAAGAGAGAGATAGTGGATTATGGGCTCTCAATTGGTCGAAGGTCTGCCACATTGAAGACTCTTGAACCCCCATCTCCGGTGGAAGCTCCAAACGGTAGGCATTGTTGTTGATTTTCTCAAGTACTTGCAAAGGTCCTTTCGCACTTGGTTTCAACTTGGAGTTTCTACGTGAGGGAAACCGTTCCTTGCGGAGGTGCACCAACACCAAGTCACCGGGCTCAAATAGGAGCTCCTTGCGTCCCTTGTTGTGTTGTCTCTCATACTGCGCTGTGCACTTCTCAAGATGCTTACTAGTGTCTTCATTCAACCGCTTAACATAGCACGCCAACTCCTTTCCTTCCTTGCTAAAACCATCAACAATGGGGTGAGCAATAATGTCTAAAGGAGTGAGAGGGTTTTTACCATAGGCCACTTCAAAGGGAGTCTTCTTGGTCGCCGAGTGTGTGGTGCGGTTGTATGCAAACTCAATGTAAGGAAGGCATTCTTCCCACCTGCATAGGTTAGCTTTCAAAACAACACGAACTAAGGTGCCAAGTGATCTATTCACTACTTCGGTTTGACCATCCGTTTGAGGACAAATAGTGGAATAGATCAACTTGGTGCTTAGCTTAGCCGACAAGGTCCTCCAAAAATGTCTAAGGAACTTAATATCCCTATCCGATACTATTGACTTAGGAAGACCATTTAGGAGCACGACATTATTGAAAAACAAGGACGCCACATTGGTAGCATCATCGGTTTTATGACACGCAATGAAGTGTGCCATTTTACTAAACCGGTCTACAACCACAAAAATGGAGTCTCTTCCCCTTTTAGTCCTAGGAAGGCCTAACACAAAGTCCATGGATAGGTCTTCCCAAGGTTGTTGGGGAATAGGTAAGGGAGTATATAACCCATGTGGGCTGGCTCTAGACTTTGCTTGTGCACAAGTAGCACAAAGTTTCTCCACGTCCCTAAGCATGCGTGGCCAATAGAAGTGTTCCTTCAAGGCTTGCAATGTCTTAGCAACGCCGAAGTAACCCATAATACCACCACCATGTTCTTCTTGCACTAGTATTCGTTGAGTAGACCCACTAGGAATGCATAATTTAGCTCCCTTCATGAGATAGCCCTCATGCAAGAAAAAAATGATCCTTGCATCCCAAAGTACTACATGTCTCATAGATTTCCTTGAAGTCAAGGTCTAAGGCATATTGTTATTTGATGAAAGAAAAGCCCAACATTCTTGCATCCAAGGTGCATAATTTAGCTCCCTTCATGAGATAGCCCTCATGCAAGAAAAAAATGATCCTTGCATCCCAAAGTACTACATGTCTCATAGATTTCCTTGAAGTCAAGGTCTAAGGCATATTGTTATTTGATGAAAGAAAAGCCCAACATTCTTGCATCCAAGGTGGATATCAAGGCATATCTCCTAGACAAAGCATCCGCCACAATATTGTCCTTTCCCTTCTTGTGTTTGATCACATAAGGGAAAGCTTCAATAAATTCGACCCATTTGGCGTGACGCTTGTTTAGTTTAATTTGAAATTTGAGGAACCTCAGTGCCTCATGGTCAGAATGGATCATAAGTTCTTTAGGGAGAAGATAGTGTTGCCATACCTTGAGCCTTACCAAAGCTAGAAGTTTCCTTATCATAAGTTGGGTACTTGAGCTCAGCATCATTAAGCTTCTCACTAAATTAGGCAATTGGTCTTCCGTCTTGCATAATAATTCCTCTAAGACCCACTCCCGAACCATCGCATTCTATCTCAAAAGTCCTTGTAAAGTCTAGTAATACTAAAAGAGGGGAATGGGTGAGCTTTTACTTGATGGTGGAGAAAGCTTGTTCCTGAGTTGGGCCCCATTGAAAGGACACCTTCTTCTTAGTGAGCTGGGTTAGAGGAGTGGCAAGCGAACTAAAATCCTTGAACAAACGGCGGTAAAACCAGCCAATCCAAGGTAGCTCCTAACTTGTGTCATTGTGGTAGGAACTGACCACTCTTTTATTGCTTTCACCTTCTCTTTTTCCACTTGAAGCCCTTCTTTGCTCACTACAAAACCAAGGAACACCATATTATCCGAACAAAAATGACATTTCTTAAAATTAACATAGAGCTTTTCTTTTCTTAAGACTTCTAAGACCATTCTTACATGTTTAGCATGCTCTTGCAAGTTGTGGCTATAAATTAATATGTCATCAAAATACACTACCATAAACTTGCCTAAAATGCCCTTAACACATGGTTCATGAGCCTCATGAATGTGCTAGGTGCGTTAGTGAGCCCAAATGGTATGACTAACCATTCATATAGACCATACTTGGTCTTGAAGGCAGTTTTCCATTCACCATCTTCCTTCATTCGAATTTGGTGATAGCCACTTTTAAGGTCCACCTTAGAGAATATGCATGAACCATAGAACTCATCCAACATATCATCAAGTCTAGGGATATTATGCCTATACTTGATGGTAATATTGTTAATAAGCCTACAATCTACACACATTCTCCAAGTTCCATCTTTCTTAGGAATTAAGATGACGGGGACCGAGTATGGACTTAAACTCTCACACACATAGCCTTTAGAGAGAAGTTCAACAATCTGTTTTTTGAAGCTCCTCGGCTTCCATGGGATTGGCTCTATAAGCTATCTTGTTAAGGATGGAGGCGCTGGGTACAAAAGTTGATTTGATGTTATATACCACGTAGTGGGGGTAGTCCTTCCGACATCTCCTCGGGAAACAAGTCATCAAACTCCTTCAACAAAGAAGCAATAGAGGAAGGTAAGTCTTGCACATCTTTTCATTAAGTAACACATCTTTAAATAGCAAAAGAAAGAAAGTGTTACTCCCCTCCATAGCTTTTCTAGCCTCTCTTGATTTGGCTAGTTGTAGATGGCTAGGCGGCGCCTTCTTCTCTTGAATTTTCCCTTGCACCGCAGCAGTGCACCCTTGCTCATTGGCGATGTGGTCAACCATGATTTCTTGAGGCGCCAATGGCAACAAGGTGATCCTCTTACCTTTGAGGTGTAAAGAACACTGATTTGTGACTCCTTGGTGGATGACGCGTCATATTGCCTAGGCCTTCCAAGTAAAATATGGCACGCCGTCATAGGAAGAACATCACAAATCACCTCATCAACATACCCCCTATAGAAAAATTAACACAAGCTTGTTCATTCACCTTAAGAGGTGTGTTAGAATTCATCCAACATAAAGTATAGGGTTGTACATAAGGAGTAGTTTTAAGAGCAAACCTTTTGACCACCTCTTGGTCTATGATGTTACAACAAGATCCACCATCAATTATGAGATTGCAAATTTTACCTTGGATGAGGAATCTTGTATGGAAGATGGTTTATCTTTGGTTTGGTGTGGTGGGAGCTTCATTAGTGATTAAAGATAGTTTAACCACAATACACTCACCTTGACTCTCAACTTCAACTTGCAGCTCCGCCACCTCCTCTTCTTCTCCATGTGGCTCCTCAAACTCGGCCTCCTCATCCGACTCATACTCACCAATGGTCTTGAGTAGGACTTAACGCCTAGAAGGACAATCCTTAGCTATGTGTCCACGCCCAAGGCATTTAAATCACTTGATCTCACTTGAGCGTTGCTCCCCTTCGCGCCTGCCGCCTTGTGAAGTCCTTGAAGGCTTACCTCTCGTGGGAACGGATGAGGCGTCTTGTTTGCTCTCGGGACACCGAGTTGGGTAGCTAGAAGATCCACCTCCTTGGTTGTTACAAGGCCTATTGTTGGATGAGTAACTCTTACTTTGAGGTAAATTTTTGATAAATATGATTGGTGTAGTGCAAAACCTCATCAATAGTAGTACCTCAAACAAAATGTTGCGTACTCACAATAGCTTTAAGGTTAGGATTTAAGCAATTGATAAATTTAGAGATAACATACCCTTCGGGAAAACTTAGGCCAGATCTATAGATGAGTATTTTGAGTTCTTTGTAATACTCATCCGACGTCTTGGTTCCTTGCCTCAATTGCTCCAACCTTGAGTGTAGGCGGGCTGTGAAGTCTTCAGGCACAAACCGGTGCCTTAACGCATATTTGAGCTCGTCCCAAGTGTCTATGGGTGGGTAACCATTGTACTCCCTGTCTTCTTTGTCCTCTATCCACCAACGATAAGCAAAGTCAATAAATTTAATGGTGGCAATGGCTACCTTTTGAGCATCCATGTATTGGTAGAAGTCAAAGACTTGCTCAGTCTTGTGCTCCCACACCCAGTAGGCCTCGGCGTCGGTTGTTCCTCCAAAGGGCTGTACCTCCAACTTCACATTAGGGAATCTTCCATAACCATGGTCCATGTCTTAACCATGGTATCCCCGTACCGGTTGTAAGGGTGCCCTTCTTGCTTGGTAGGTTCCTCGCCCAAAGCCTCAACCTGTAGCTGGACGCCTTGGTTGCAATAGAGGCAACAACAACCTAGGTTGGAAATCTCCCACATTCTCTCCGCCTAGAAGGTTAGTGGTGCCTGTAGGCAAAGGCATGGTAGGATAGCTAGTAAAAGGAAGAAATGGGCAGAGTTCATACCTGAATCTTCTTGATGTGTCGCCGTGATGGGATGGTGGGAGGAGGAAGGTGCCATGGAGAGGGATGGTATTGTTGTGGTTTGCATCACATGGCCTGAATACTCGCCCTCCATAAGGACTGAAGGAAGGCCTCCGCTCGCTTAAGTTCCACCTTGGCTGCCAGGTTGGGAAGTACCAATCTTAGATTCCACAGAGCGCCTGTAGGCAGCCATCTCTTCTTGTTGCGCACACAACCTTTCCTCATTCTCAAGCTTAAGACCGTGAATGGATTGGAGCAAATCAACCATGGTGACAGATGTAGGGGACACATCTCCATCAAGGATGAACTTGTCCTTCTTGTTACCGAGGTCCTCCATGAAGCTCCTAGAACATAAACTCAACACACAACACAACTAGGACAAACTTGCCAATGGATCCCACACACGTCAAGGGTCCTTAAAACTGATCCTTAAGTAGCGAAAATTGGTTACTAAGGTACAAGATTAGGGACACAGGATAAGGGTAGGATAAGATAGGAAAAATACCCAAGCATTCTTAAAAAGTTATAAGTTGTGCTACACATAAAGAATAAGGAATGGTACTTGAATTTTTTTAAATTATATGACAAAAAGACTGATATAGTGTAGAAATAAACTCTTGTATTGCCTTACTTTTTCTTGGTCACTCCTTCTTTTCAATGGTGACCGATTTTTTCTAAGAAGCGTTGGACCGGAGCAGCTCAAAGAGGTTGTATTCAAGACCAAGATCTCTCTCCTAGAAAATTTAGTTTAAAAGAGGATGGTTACTAACCAATTCTTCTCCTACTACACTTCAAACAAAACATTGACATACTTTTTTTTACAACCCAAAGTTGACGTTGAATGTTATTTAATTTCCTTTCCCTTAATCCTTAAATCAATGTGTGAATTATGCACAACATATAACAAGTCAAACTCACTTAAGCATGAATATTAAAGGGTGAGGTCAAGGAATTTAAAATCAACTATTACTCAGAATGAGCAAAAAAGGAAACAATTAAATGCTGAATTTTGACTCAAAGTGTAACCGGAATTTGTCTTGAATTTTTGGCTGAATCGTAACTGTATTTTGTCTTAAATGGATCGTCTTCAACCTCAAGAAAAAAGGAAAATTCATAGACAACTCAAACAACAAGACTCAACTCAGTTTGCAACCAAACGAGCAACACAACAAACCAGGAAAGATGGAAGGCTATGTAGACCTGTTCGTAAACCAACTTCTTTGTACTTATGATTAGTTTTAGGAGAAAAACCTCATGTGGCTCTGATATCACTTGATAGGATCGTTCTTGTTTGCGTTACGGTGCGAGAGAATGGTACCAAGAACAAACAACGACAAACCGGGCAACTCGCTGCAGATCTGGGAAGATGGAGATGGATCGAAAGGTGAAAGATGGATTTTGGGGGCGTTCTTGCTATGGATTTTAAGAGGATGACGTGAAGTTTATGATGGTGAAGATGGAATGGGAATTGGATGAAAAATCGTGGGAGATATGGACTCTCAAAGTTGGATATGACTCACTGGCGAAGAAAGAACTTGTGGGTCTTGGATGTTACACACCAAGAGTGGATGATGGGCTCTCAATTGGTTGTTATGAAACACAAAGAATTGGAGAGAATGACCTTCAAAGATGCAGTTTTCGCTCAAGCAAAAAGAGAGAGTTTTTATAAATGTTCAAATGTGAAAATGAGCAAATGAGAGAGGAGACCTATTAGTAGCTAGGACTGACCTTCTCTCACAATATTCAGCAGTAAATGACATCAAAATAAGCTAAAAATAACCTCCTAAAACCAAATAAATGTTTGCCTTAACACAAGGCCTAAAAAGGAAATTGTCAAAAAAAAGGAATAAGTTCATAACTTGTCCAGAATTATAGGGGCTGACTGAATGGTGAAAAGAAGGCTTCTTGGAGGCGTCTTGGGTGATGAGGAGAGCACATGGACCATCACAAACAGTGGAAAGTGGACCATGGTTGGCAAGAGCGAGCATGAGTTGTCCTTGTAGTTTCTTGGCCATAGAACAGGTGATGCGCAAGGCTGGTTCCTCTTGCTCTTGTGCCGTGTCTTTGATGTCCTCCTTGGTGTCCAAGCTAGGTAAATTGAGGTCTTGATGGGAAGGATTCACATCAGCTGAGGTACCTCTTGGTCCTTCTTTTGAACACACTGTACGCCTTTCTTGAGGGGGCATATCCTAGAATATCGCTTCATCATTTCTGGCATCGAACTTCCCCAGATGGTCCTTACCATTGTTGTGGACGTAACACTTACATCCAAAGACCCTTATATATGAGAGATTGGGAGTTTTCTCTTTTAGCTTCTCGTGGGATGTCTTCTCCAGGATCAGCCTTAACATAACGCTATTGATAATGTAGCAGGTTGTGCTCACTGCTTGAGCCCAAGAATTTTGAGGAAGGCCACTGGCTATGAGCATGGTTCTTGCCATCTCCTCAAGAATTCTGTTTTTTCTCTCCACCACTCCATTCTATTGAGGAGTCCTTGGTGCTGAGAAGTTATGGTGAATGCCCTTATCCCTGTAAAAAGTTAGAGATTGCATATTCTCGAATTCCAGTCCATGGACTAAGCGAATGAAACGGAGAAGCAAATCAAGATTATTTTATAAGAGGAGAAATAAGGATGAAAACTCTTCAAAGGCCTCATTCTCTGTCCTAAAAAAACGAGTCCAAGTAAAGCGGGAGAAGTCATGTACCAAATAAAATGTAACGATTACCTCCGGTGCTTTAAACCGGTATTGGGCCACACAAGTACATGTGGATAAGCTTAAGGGGATGATTTATGGACACCATCTTCTTTGAGGAATCTATGGATTGGCGTGTAATCTTGGTTCATGGACACTCGGACCAATTCGTCATGGACTCAGGCTTGATCTCAGGAAACCCTCTAACCAACTCTTTATTATGAAGCTTATGGAGTAGGTGAAGGATGGCATGTCCTAAGCGTTGATGCCACAGATTGGATTGTTCTTGGATGATAGCAAGATACAACTGTTTCGCTGGCTTGAAGCTATAGTCAAACAAGTAGGTGTTGTCGACTCATTTCCTCTTCATGATCATTTCTTTATCTGGGGAATTCACCACACAATCTGTTGTTGTGAAGGTCACCTCATTCTTACCTTTATCGCATATCGGAGTGACACTAAGAAGATTGAACTCGAGGCTATCTGCTAAGTTAACATCTCTGATTTGAATCTCTGGAGTTAGCTGGACACTCCTTGTTGCTTTGATTTTCCCTGATTTTTTTCACCAAAGGAGATGTTGCCTTCTTCGCTGTTATGAAATGAGAGAAAAAACTTTGGGTGGCCCGTCATGTGGCATGATCAACCACTGTCAATGTACCACTTGCTCTGCATTTTACCTTGTAAAAAGAAGAATAAAGTTTTAGGGACCCATCGAAGCTTAAGCTTCGTGGGTGGATTGGTAAAAGCAACTCCTAAGATGCTATTTCTAGCTCCGACTTTTGTGGAAGGGGCAACAGGTTGATAGTAAGAGGGATCATTCAGGTCTAGCAGTTGATTAGGCTTAAACCTGTATGACTTATAAGGTTTTCTTTTAAGTGCCATCTTACTTTCACATCTTGTACACGATGCCCATTCTTTCCACAGAAAGTTCAATGTACATTATACCTAACATAGCCATACTTGTCATTTCCTGGGAAAAATGGAGCTTTCCTCTCGAGCTTAACTCGTTGAGGTTGAGGATACTGAGCTTGCTTCAAATATATCTTGTGAGCTTTTTCCCCATGAAACCATTTCTTGGTTTCTTTGGGTTCCTTTTCAAGAACCTTCATTTTCCCCTCAAGATATTCATTCTTGCTTTTGCAAGATTAAAGTTTTTTGTTTATTGAACTGATCTTTTTGGTCAATTCACTAGTAAGGGTGATATTTTTTGCAAGATGGAGTTTCTTGAGAAGTGTAACCTAATCCAGGTCTAGCTCTCACAAAAAATGTTTGATTAACAGTCTTTAATTCGATAGACTTGTTTAGATTGTCAAGCTTACTCATAACGAGATCGAGCTTACCAAGTACAGTTGAGTCACATTCTTGATTGAGACCCTTATCCTTACAATGTTCATAGAACTTTGTAAGAATAGTGGTTTCATCACGTAGTTTCTTTGAAAACTCAACTGTTTCACCTTTGAGCTTGTTAATCTCCCCAGTTTATTCATTAGCTTGAGTAAGAAGGGCATATTATCCTCGATTAACCCTTGTAGCATGGTAACCAAATCTGCCTTTAGCAAAAGGTCAAGTTTTAAGGAAGATACCTTGATTGATTCATTACTGTTTGAGTCTTCTAAGGCCATTAGACATTTGGCTTGAGTTTCTTCACCCACATCAAGCTCTTCATTTGAATCACCCCAAGCAGTGAAATTATTTTCTTGGGTTTGGATGAGCTTGTGCTTGCCACCATCTTGGGGTTTGTGCAAGTCTTGGCAAGGTGCCCTTCTGTTGGCAATTATAGCACGCGAAGTTGGAGAACTCCCTCTTCGAAAGCTGATCTTTCTTGACGTGGGCCTTATTCTTTGGGAACTTCTTGACCATCTTGGTCATCATCGCCACCTCAGCATTGTCATCATCCTCGTTTCCATTTTCACTATCAAGACACTGGAGCACCTTAGTGATTTTGAGAGCTGTTCCCTTTGATTATTTTGAAGATTGATGTTTCTCAGAATCCTGGATTTCTTGTAGTTGGAATTTGCCCAAGAGCACTTCCACTGGAAGATCTTTGGTCTCCTTTGTCATGAGCATAATGCGGTTTGTGGTGTCAATTTTTTGTTGAAACCATGAATGAAGGCCAATGATAGATCCCAGTCTTGACTGCTTACACCGGAGGACGCCATCTTGTTTGCAAGCACTTGGAATCGTGAGTGATAGTAGGAGATTGTCTCATGCTCGGTCATTTTGAATGAAAGGAATTCGCGTTGGAGCTCAAAGTTCCTGTTGTTCTTCATCAACAGTTCCCCTGTACATGGAAATGATAGCCTCCCACATACCTTCTGCTATGGGGTTGCTCGTAATCTTGTCCATGTCTTTGTATTGAAGAAAATTTAGAATGAGCTGTTTTGCCTTGGCATTCTTCTCCAATTGACTATACTCAGCTAGATCCCATGGATGCTCCTTTCTGGGTTCTGGGACAACTTCATCTCTTTTCTCTATTATCATCCAATATTGAAAGTCTGTTTGTTGAATGTAGTTGCGAGTCATTACGATCCACCAATTGAGTTCTCCTTGAACTAGGACATGAGGTTTGTTCAGAGAGATTCCAAGTTGTGGTTGTTCTGATTCTTCTCTTGCATCATGGGTTTAGATGCGAGTTGTTGATGAATTCTTGAAAACCTCTTGCTCTGATACCAAATGTTGGATATATGTCTCTCCATGAGTTAAGTCTTCAACACGACTTAGAACTCGCAAAAGAGAGAGACTGTAAAAGGTTGAAGCAATATTTCACAAACTTGTGAGAACCCTCGATCAAAGATGATCCGAGATGAAACTCACACACTAACTTATTATTACTTTTGTGGACGAGCTTTACAAGATTTCCTCACATACACTCTTAACTCTCTAGTATTTGTGTATCCAAGTCCTTGAAACGGATAAAATCTCTCTAGCTCTCTACAAAGTAATCAATCTCTTAATGTGTAAATCTCTGAACCACAAACTAGTTATAGTCTTAGTCTATTTATAGACAAGCTAACACACAACTTGCTATCTAAACACTATAAGCTACATATAACACATGTGCTTAATTACTATTGGTTATCAAGAACCCGCTTCTTGAATCTGTTAGACCGTCTCTGCAACTTGGCAAAGGATGCTAGATCAGTTGACACGTGATTGCGCTTGATCTTCTACGTCCAGCTCGCGTTTATCACTTGCAAGATAAGCTAACACGTGTACGGTCTAGGTTATATGCTCTAGCTGCAACTTGCACCACTTGCATTTGCTATATCCACATATTGACCACGTAATAATAATAACAAAAGCGGTTTCTCCCTGATTTCCTTCTCTAGTATGCGCTTTCTCACTCTTTCTGGTTTGCTTATTCTCTTTTCTGGAATGTCAGCGTGACTATCGCACTGATAAGCAAGACTGTAAATGTCTAGGCGCGACCTTTGTGCTTATTAATTCTTATAAGCGAGATTTTAGTTGTGTAAGCTAGATCGTAATCTCTATAAGCATGACCTGTAACACTCAAAGCTCATATAGATTGTTAGATACTAAGTTTGTAATCATCAAAGCTTGAAAAATTAAGTTAACTTACTGCTAGCTCAACTAACACTCTTCTATTCATTTCAAGTTACCAAATGTGACCTGTTTATGATACAGTTGTTCAAAATTGGGATGAATGACTCACAACAAAAGGAAGTGACCTTAAGAATCAATTCATCAGGTATACAGCGCCTGAATACTCAAGTTTGTGTCTTTTGATTCCTCTTCAGCTCAGCTCATCAGAAAAATGTCCTTTGTATTTGTGTAATTTATGATGAGCAGAAGAGGCAGCTTTGAAGGACCTCCTAAAGTTTATGTAAACCAACACCCTGTCTGCTGCTACAACCTCTGATCTGCTGGATGTACTGATGGCTGCAAACGAGTTTGAAGTTACTTCATGTATGAAACATTGCATACTACTGTTGGAAGAGAAGCCTATATCACTACAATCTGCACTCTTGTATCTCAGACTTCCTTCAACTGCTTTAGCATTTCAATCACTACTAGATGCATCAAAGAAGTATCTTGTTGACCATTGCAGGGATTTTGAGAAGTAAGAACTCTTCACTTTCTGCAATTTTAGTGAGTTTGTAGACATTGGTTTTGTGCTGATCGATATATATACTTTTGTTCTTGAATTAGGTCTAAAGAAGAGGCAGTTAAATTGCCTCTGTGTGCGTTAGAGATAGTTCTTGGCAGTGATGGTCTCAGAGTAGATTCAGAAGATGCTGTTTATGAATTCATCTTGGATTGGGGATATAAACACTATCCGAATCTCGAAGTGCGCCGAGATATCCTCACAAACCGCTTGGCGCGTTTCATATGTTTCCAGTACATGAGTTGCTACAAGTTCAGAGAAGTCTTAGCTTGTGATGACTTTCAACATGAACAAGTGTCGAAGCTCGTAATGGAAGCTCTGTTCATCAAGCATCAACTCCCGTACGGCCAACACATCCATGGACCCAGACGCCACTATAATCACAGGCTTGTGAAGATTGTTCATCTCGAATTTCCTTCACCCCGAGCTGTCGTTTACTTTAACCTGAAAAAAGAAGAGTGCGAGGCTCTGAAATCATCGGATAAGATGGTCTCTGAGTCATTCCTTATAGGTAGATGGTGGCTTGCATTCAAGGCTCAAAAGAGCTCGTCCCAACACTTTGGTCTGTATCTTTTTATCATACAGGGATCAGAAACTACTTGCACTGGTGGTTTCGACTTTGCAGTGATGAAAAAACCATCAAACAAGTTTGAAGTCCAGGCTAAGGTCAACAACTGTGATTTAAGAAAGGAGAAGGCGGCGGGATGGGAGAACTTGTTTGGAATCAAGTGGACTTACTTCGTGCGCGAGGAGAGTGAGTATTTCATAGATGGGACCCTCCATCTACGAGCCGATATTACCATTATCAACTCTTGACCCAGACATTTGTGCGTACTTTCGAGTCCAAATATAAGTCCGATATAGTTTTTTCTTAAAAATAAATGGTTATAGGAGAAATATTCCTTCTACATATACTAGACCATATCACATTTACTGTTGTAATGATCAAGAACTATCCGTTGCTACTATTTTGTTGAAAAGGAAACTTGCATGTGAAAACCTCTACAATTGTAAAGGTCCATCAAAGCCGCCTCTTCAATACACAACAACAATAATATACATAAAAAATCATAAGAATTCATTGTGAGATCTAAAACTTAGAAAGTGCAAACGCTAAATACTAGATGTATAAATTTTCGAGGTGGCTTCCAATACATAGAAAAATTAGTCTCAATTATAACTCATATGACCGTCCGCAGCGGGAGCCGGCGTCGCCGCGCCGCGACGGCTCTCCCCCAACGCTTGCTCGTCGTCGGGGTAAGGACGAAACTCGAACACGTTAGGACGCTGGTGCCGTTGGCGAGGAAGAAGAAAGGTATGCTTTGCAGACCTATTTGCTCAACATGTCCGACTGTGGGTGGACGGTTTTTTTTGTACAATTCTGAGATTTTTGAGGGGTTGCCACCTTATTAGCCATCGGTTGTGAATTATTTGTTTTGCTTTTACAACGTCCAGTTATTAAAACGGATATAGCTTAAAATATAAAAACCGATAAAAATAAAATAAAAAAAACCAACAACTCTATTTTTCCGAGCTTTATAAATAAAGACCAATATTGACTATGTTTGGAGCATCCTATCTCGATCTTTCATTTTTCTCTTCATTAAACACAAAAAAACTAAACGCTTCGTTTTTCCGACAAGATGGACTCAAACTTCAACACTAGCATATTGGCTCTGATATGTTAGCTTGGTTGAAGCAAACGAGCCCGGAAAATATGAACAATGTATCAGAGGCTTTGGCTTCTTCTCATCAAGCTCGTCTTCACAGAAAGTCGTTCGGAATTTGTTCCAAACTCCACCTCAGGTGCCGCACTCCCAATATTTTCCGTCCCCCATATATCATCCACACAGAAGGTTTTCCAAGGTCGATGTGGAGTTTGTTGCGGAGACACAACCCGAATCCCTTCCTAAGACAATGACTCGTAGCTGGAAAGGGAAGGAGGCAACCACTGGCAGGGATGATGCGTCAAACGCCAATCTCCACCAAGGATTGGCCATGGTGCGAGAATGAGGATCTCATTCTTCTCCGTGGCTACATGGACGTTTGCTCATACGTCATTTGGGACTAATCAAAGATACGACAATCTATTTAAGAAGATACATGAGAAGTACGCGGATGCTAGAAGGGATGGGATGTATCCCGACCTCATTTGGCGTACTGTGGATTCCCACCGGAAAAGAGTTGGTCGGATCAAGTAGGAAATGAATCACTGGCTTGCATGCTATGAGAAGGAAATGTCTGCAATTGATCAGCGCAGCGGGTTCAACGAGAATGACGTGCTAGCAACTACATAACAGTTTCAGAAGGAAAACACGAAGTTTCACAACGGTTTTCCTTGTTTAAACAATGGGATGTTTAGAAGGAGTACCCGCAATACAAAATGTACTTAAACTGGGAGACTTACATGAAGAAGAAGGATAATCAAACTAATTTCACCACAAATTTGGACGATGATGGGGCTGACCAAAGGGAATCAACTGGTGGCAGCAGTGGGACGAAGCGCTACCGGTTGGTGGACGATAGTGTATCTAGTCCGAAACGTCCGAGGGTCGCGTTAATGCGAAAAGGATGGGTAAGAGTTCTAGTTCTATTAGCTCCGAGATGGATGTAATAATCCACGGATGGGCCCAATTCAATGATAATTATCCCAACATATTGAAATTGAAAAAAGAAGATTGAGTGGGCAATGACGAAGGAGAAAATGAAGGAGGCCAGGAAGCAGGAGAAAACCGCCTTGAGAAAGGAGGAGCTGAAGGTTCAAAAGAGGGCACAATTGATGGAACTCTGGAACAACTACCCCAACCTCAATGCCCATCAAGGAGCATTTGCCGATAAATTGTCTATAGAGTTAGAATCGGAAGTCTGAAGTTGGGTGCTTGTTTAAGTGTGTTTCTTTAAGTTTTTAAGTGTGTTTGTATTGTTTAAGTGTGTTTTTTTCCTTTATGAAGTGTGAGTTGTTTGTAAGTGTGTTTGTATTGTTGGTGTGTGAAGAATGATTTGTGTAAGCATGTAACTCTGAAGTTGAAGTTGTTTTTAAATTTCAAAATCTTCAACTCTGCAACTCCGCAACACTGCAACTCTGCAACGCTGTAAACTCTGAAGGAATGCAACTCTGAAAAGCTGCAACCCTACAACTCAGAGTTTAGCTCCGAAATTGAATTTGAATTGATTCAGAATTTGAATTTGAATTTGGTGAAAATTTAAATTTGAATTTAAAATCGAATTCAAATTCGGAGCCAAAGGGATGAGCCATGTCTATATAAAGCAAAGATGGAACTCACTTTTCATACACCAACCTTCTTCCATTTCATAACTCTGCAACTCATTCTTCACACCAACACATTCTTTCATTTCATAACCAAACATAAACATCTCTACTGCATCAAACTCTTCATCATCTGACGATCTCCTCGACCATGTTAGTAGTTACGTATGGTCCACCATACCTTGTATGATGTAGCTCGTCCAACAACAACAACAACAACAACACCAAGCACCACAAAGAAATTTAAGGAAGAAGCGTAAAGTTATTAACAAAGATATAGTCGACCATGCCTTGATTTTGGAACGAGATTGCTTCGGTCTTTGCATCAACATATGCAGATAAGTTCCGAAAAAGATACCAAATGAGGATGCCCTTGGTCGAACGAGTAGTTGACGGTGTGGTCCACCAAGATGATACTTTGTGAACAAGCTAGATGCTGTTGGGTGCCCGGGGTATCCACACTCCAAAAATGCACTGCAGCCATTCTGCATGCTAGCTTATGGTTGTTGTGCCAATGCGGTCAATGAGTATTGCCGCATGGGTGAAAGTACTACCCTGGAATGTCTACCGCGTCTCTGTGATGTTTGTGTACGTGGAGTTTGGTGCAATCTACACGAGGAGGGACAATGAAGACGATGTACGGAGAATTCTAGCTATTAATGGTGCAAGAGGGTTTCCAGGCATGCTAGGGAGTATCGACTGCATGCATTGGACATGAAAGAATTGTCCAACGGCATGGCACGATCAATTCCAAGGGAAAAGAAAAACACCAACCCTTGTTTTAGAAGCTGTGGCGACCCATGACACGTGGATATGGAATTCTTTCTTTCTGGTTTTGGAATATTCACACGACCTATCAATAGTGCAGCATTCGCCGGGGTCAAAGATATTCTCAACGACACGGACCTCAGGTGTAATTTACTGTTAATGGCCATCAGTACAACATGTTGTACTACTTAACCGATGACATCTATCCATCTTGGGCTACGTTTGTGAGTGCAGTTGCCAACCCGATAAATCATATCGAGTCAAAGTTCTCTCAGTTACAAGAGTCTTGTTGGAATATGTGGAAAGATTTGGAGTTTTGCAAGAGCGATTTGCAATAATATGCAATCCGGCTCTTTCCATAACAGATCCACACTATGGAATATCATGGATTGCTTCATTAACACTCCACAATATGATAGGGAGGATGAGCGCACACTTAAAGAAACTAGGAAAGTGAGATGGAAAGCTTGAGAATGGAGTTCAAACAAGACACGAGGAAAGTGTTGGGATTTCAATGATGGAATTTGTATCAAAAGGGCGAGTTATACAATAAACTCTCTCGATGAGTACATGAATATGAACCAGTCAAATGCACAACGCCACACGCATGACAAACTCACTTCAGACCTAATGCAACATATTTGGAGGTTATGTTGATTGTCCGAGCTTCAACAATCGTGTGTCTTGTTTGCTTTAAGTTCAATGTAGTTATGTTTGTTGTTGAATTCACTTGTTTTATCCAGTTCATGTCTTGTAACATGTTCCTTGTAGTTGTAAAATTACGGTTGGTTATCCATATAGTTTGAGCTAAACAAAATTGGTCCACTTGGGCCAACATTGTGTAATACGGTAAATACCCTAACCTGGGCCTATGACCCAAAAATGTCACCAAGTTGTTCTTGGATTCTCAAATGCTTATGATCCGTAGTGTATTGTAGCTGTCACAGATGTGACTTTACCATGTAGTCTTTTTTCAGGCCTTGTAGCTAAAGACAGGGGACATTGTCTACTCTCATACTGAAAGAGAGATTCGAAATTTGCATGTGACCTGCATTGTAGCTTAACCTTTTCTCCTCCAATTCAACTATAAATACACTTTTTTTTTCCAACATAACCATCATCCCAGACATCTATTCTCTATATTTTGCAAA
This sequence comes from Phyllobates terribilis, assembly GCF_046119375.1. Taxonomy (NCBI): domain Eukaryota; kingdom Metazoa; phylum Chordata; class Amphibia; order Anura; family Dendrobatidae; genus Phyllobates; species Phyllobates terribilis. The sequence continues at coordinate 30,928 of NW_027366883.1, forward strand.
ATGAGTCATTTTTCAAGGGTATCTCTTAGGTATCGGGATGGTACGGTGTTCACCGTTACTTTTCTTCTAACCGTGATGGAAGCAACATGCGTCATGTTCCAACATGAACGACGTCAACTGTCACCGAAATGATGTTTGACGTTCCTCAGACAGAGGTAAACTTTTTTTATATGATGATGTATAACAATATTTGTAAACTACAATATTAACGTATTTAGACTTATACAACAGGAAATGTGAAGCCACTTATGACTTCAATGACGATCTGGTGATGTTTTGGTTGTTTGTACTATCCACTACATTCAGAATAACCTGGGATGCACGCATCTATATTGGGATGTTATATCTCAAAAGTGGAACGAGACTACCAGAATGGGCTTCAAGACAGGTGTATTGAAGTTGAGGCTCAACATACTTAAACAACTATATGATGAATGGACGAGGTTTGAAAGGGATTATCCTGGTCCCCACCATCCTATTGATGATGATGAATGGTGGACAACAACATGTCCCCCAGGATTTGAGAATTCAGGGATCGTCCAATGTCACCTCAAACGGTTCAGCTCCTAGCTCGAGTTCCAACCAATTTCATGGACTGAACGTTAATTGTTTTCTAGTGTCTTGTCTTTATGTCAATTTTAAGCTTTGTTTCCGTCCACGTTAATGTTTATATTTGTTGTTAAACTCTGGTATGTTTTGTAATTCACATAGTGTAACATATATCTTTGTCGTAATTCAAATTTCAATTTCGTTATTTAAGATTTTTAAGATTATAATTTTATTTAAGTAAATGTATAATAACTAATTAATAATTTAACCCTAAAGTAAAAATTAAAATTTAATAAATTAACCATTATATTATATTAATCTAAAAAACTAAATAAATTGGGGACACGATGCCTAGGCATCGTGCCACCAACTAGGTGAGACCGTCCCAAAGATGGTGCAACGCCGGGGCTGCATCAGGCATCGTCGAGGATAGTCTAATAATGCAGCTTAATGAGGTAAATGTTGTGTTTTCATTTCTTGTTACCATTTAATAGGCCTAAAGGATAATGCGTTAAGGAGTCTTTTTCCAGAAAAATCCTCGTATTCAAGGAGAAGGTAGTATTTATACGGTGTAAGAGAGAGGGAGTTATAGAGATGCAAATAGAGAGAACAAAAAAAAGGAAAAGTAATCTCATAGGTGTTATGGAACCTGAATTTGATTTGCTCTGATCAATGATCAAATGAAGTCCGATTGGTCTGGAAATTTGAAGGAATGTTCTTTCCATCAAGAAGCTCACATATAATGGTTTGATCATGGAATACTGCCTTCCAAGTCAGGTTCTACTGATTTGTGTCCATTTGGAATGATTCTCCATTAAAGAAAGTCTTTCTTCTAGAAAGACCCTTATAATTAAGGGAAAGAAGGTGGCTTTTTAGGGTTAAAAGAGAGAAAAATATTGAGATGCAAATAGAGAGAGGTAAAGTGAGGAAGAAGAATCTCGTATGTATTGTGGCACCTGAAATTTGATCTGCTCCGATCAACGACCAAACGAACGCCGATTGAGATGAAATTTTGAGGGATTGTTTGAGCCACCAAGATACTCACATCCATAGTTAGATTGTGGAGATCTGCCCTCTAAGACAGGTTTTACTTGATATGTGTCTCTTGATCTTCTTGTTGTTGTTCCAACTTGTTGGTTGAAGATTGTTACCAAGGTTATAGCCTTGATGCTTGTGTATTTCTCTAGCAATATCTAGAGAGGTTGTGTCGACTTGCAAGACTGAGTTTCTAGTGAAAGTTTTGGTAGCTAAGGTCTGTGGTTGTCTCTGTGATTGTGGTTTCCACGTAAAAACTCTCGTGTGTTTAGCTTCTATTTAATTTCCTGTCATATTACCTATTATTTTCTGGCAGCTTGCCCATCAGGTCTTATCACTATTTATGGCCAATTTTGTTTGTTTGATAGATTCAGATTCTGCGTACGTCAAATTGGTATCAGAGTTGTACGTTCCGATGGATAAAAAGAGCAGTAGCTTTCAGGGAATGATTATGTTGAACTCCAATAATTATTTAGACCGGAGATTAAGGTGGAAGATCTCTTTATAGTGAAAGACTTAATAAGGTAATCGCTAGAAAGAAAATACCAACGGGGATGATAGAATCCGAGTGGAAGATTCTTAATAGAAAAGTCGTAGCAAATATGAGACAGTTTGTCGATGTGAATATACCTCAACATGTTATAAATGACACAAATGCTATGAGTTGTGGCATAAGGTTGCAGGTATGTATAAGCAGAAGAATTCCCATAACAACACGCCATTGATGAGAAAACTTGTGAGGTTGAAGTACTCAGGTGGTCAGAGCATTGTGGTGCACACCAATCCATTTATGGGCTTGGTGAATCATTTATCCTCAACCAAGATGTCATTAGATGATTATCTGCAAGCCTACTGTTACTTTCCTCCCTGTCAGACAGTTGGGGAACTCTTGTCGTGTCACTGAGTAATTCCTGCCAGAAGAAATGTTGTCTTTAGAGGTCATAAAAGCAAGAGATTCTGAATGAAGAGACAAGAAGAAAAGAATGGGTGCATCGTCTTTGGCTCGGGTGATCACAATCTCTGATAATATGGATCAAACACCTCCAAACGCTTGCTAAATCCTGTGATTTGAACCATCATGATTGAATCGTATCAGATTCTCCCATACTTAGACCTTTACTCTTCCCGAGTAACACAAGAACTCGACTCTCTTAATGTAACCAAAAGGTCCCAGAAAGTATGGTGAACATGACAACCATGATCTCTAATAGCTAGTCATCATGATCCTCTAGGCTAAACCAAAACTGAGATGGATGTGAATAGGTAATAACTCCAAAACCAATATCTCTTTGTAGCTCTAGAGCATATAATCTTGAACTCCTTCTTCTGGCTCCTCTTCTTATGTCACCTCAAATGACGAAACCTATAGATCACTATTTTTTCTTTCTCTCATTTTGCCTAGGCACCCTGTCAGGATTTCACCTAGTCACTCCTCTTCTTTTAGGCTCACATAATCTCACTTCTCTCATAACCTCCTATTGTATCGGTCTATAACCGTCCAGGTTACCTGCTTATTGCATGAATCGCCCATAGGATTTCTCGAATCACCCAGGATTTTGATTGCTTTTTTTTCTTTTTGTGTTTTTTCCTTCTTATTTTTTTCTAAAAAAAATGCAATATATATATAGAATCAATAAATTCAAACTGTAACAATAATGCTCCTAATAATGAATTCAAATACTGACTGAACAATCTACGAAAAACTAGTGAAGAATATACACAAGATGAACTAGATCTCCCACACTTAACTTCTGCATTGTCCTCAACGTACAAATCAGACACAAAGAAAGGAAAAAAGGAAAATGAAGAAGAAAGTATAGAATAAGGTGTGAAGAGAAGCTTAAATGAACCATGAAATAAAAAACTATATTGAAGAGGGATGTCCCTAGATAGGCCGAATCACAAGGGTTATAGGCGCGGTTGCGGAATAAATTCCATGGGCACAATGTCAATGGGTCGGGGCATGGAAGGTAAAGGTACAGGCCACGACTCAACGTCTGTGGGTAGACTGTCTTCGGTAGTTAGGGAGCACACTTCACGTTTTTAGTATAAAAGTATTTGCTTTGCTCGAACTATGAAAAGTGGTTAGTGATGGTGTGACACTGAGATAAATGTTGGAAACCTTATATCTGGTGACATGGAAAATAAAGTAAGTAGGACGTCATCGGTACTAGAAATGGTATTACACAAGGGAGGTGACGACTTTAGATATGAAAATAGAAAGCGGAAAGCGAACTTTGAATGTGATGGTGAAACAAAAACTGATAATAATTTTGTGCCTCCAGGCATTCTTTTTTGGATTTTCTGATTTCCTTAGCCTTTTTTCTCATATTTTATTTATTTTATTTTTAACTATCTATGAAATCCTCAAAAACAACTACAACTACCTATAATAATATGCTCTAACACATGAGACAACACCTAAAAATTACTTTACTGAGCCGGAAAATGTGTGGACCATAGTGCCAACTCCTGTCTGTGAAGCTCATCCATATACTTGCGTGTCTCTCAGTATAGCTAAATCTTGGTATCCTCATGTCTGTCATGGCGTGTCATTAATGCCTGAATGAGCTCGTCAACACTTCGTGTCCCTATATGTGGCCGATCATCAGTCAATGGCTGATCCCCATCACTCTTTTGGTGCGTGGACGGGGTTGACCTCGAGCTGTACCTTATTTCTCTATACTCTCTGCATTGTCTGACACATGTGCCTCTAAAGTCTGTTCAATAGATGGGATATAATAATGCTGGCAGACGGTCCTAATCAAAATTCTCATGGAAGTAAGAATTGATGGCACTTAGCTGGTGAACTAACTCGTTGGAGCCCATCTGTGTTAAAGCTAACCAACTTGGAACATTGATTGGTATGACAAGATTCTTTATGACTTTCAACTTCTTGATCAAGTCTCTCTCCTTGGTGGACCACTTCTTTACTCTTTTTATAATCGTGGTACTTGTCATGGTGGAAGGAATAGAGACTGGCTATTTGTTCAAACCAAGTTAGGTTTGGAAAACTCGAGAGACAGTGACACATATATCGTGTAAAGAGGGCACTGATCACGTCTTGACCTATGTGAATTAGATGGGAACTCCGAACTACAAATGCAAGAAGCGACAGAAATTCAGCGGGCATGATGACTTCGGTGAGGGCCGCGTCGACGATGTTCTCGTTTCTCCTTCCTGGAAAATAATCCAACACTGATTTTTCGAACTTAGGGAAGTCACTTAATTCCAACTTGTCTCTTCTAAAACTCAATGAATCACCGACTTGGGAAGGTGTAAGTTTGGATATGAGTGTGGATTTTGGGGTGATGGTGTGTATGGAAGGCTAATGGTGTAGGGTTGTGGTGGTGATGAAGGTAGGTGGTCAGGAACGGTGGACGCATGGCACGGGGTTAATTCCGCGGGGCGCGCAACGACGTGAGTGGAAAATAGGATTATGAGTTAAGAGCTTTTAGATATTAGGTTTGTAGATCTTGGGAGGCTGATTATTGAGGAGATGGATTTTATAGGGTTAGGGATAATGTGGTAATTGTGAGGGAAAACAAATCTATCTATTGCGTGAAATCAAATCTATTTTTTTGCTTCCCTGCTTGTTTGCTAAGTAATGTACTTCTCACTGGTGGGCCAGTGGTTCAACTCGTAGGGACTTAAACGCCTTCTTCATACCTACAAGTTAGCACATCAAAACATATATACAAAATTAAGTTAGCAAAATTCCTAAACTTATTTCTAATCTAACTATATCGGGTTGCCTCTCAATCATCGCCTTGGTTTACGTCGTGGCTTGACGTATTTCCTTTCTCTTCCTCTATCTAGGCTCGTTGGGCTCCATGGACCCGAGCACTCATACAGCTCGTGAATGAATCAAGACTGGCAATGTTTGAACCTTAGACCCTCCTGAACCATAACTATCGGTCTCTCAAAATAACTCCCATCCTCTCACCCCATACTCGGTGTAATCCGGAGGTTTCCTCTCTTGCTTGAGACGTAAATGCACTTCATCGAAACTACAATGCAGTGACATGCCGTATCCCGTAAATAGTGCCCAAATCTTTATCCTCAAGCTCATCATCTATTGAGCTTTCTTTTAGCATCCTAAATGCCTTCTATTTATCTTTTTTTATTTTCATCTTTTTCTAAATTTTAGAATGTTTAGAATTTCAATAATGTTCTTTTCATGCAAAGGTTAATAGTGGTATACATCTCCCGGATCATCTGTATCTAAATGCCTACAATCTCTATCAATAAATGGTCGTGCATGATCAGACTTGTTCTCATCTAAAGGCTTATCCTTTTAGGGCTAACAGTTAAGGAATTCACTATATCTGTATGCATTTGTCCCAAGGATTCGAAACAGTATTAGTGACCGCATACAATGAATTTTGGGTGACAGAGTTCAAGTCATGACAATTTATCTCAATTTGTTCTTTGTCAATATCTACCCCTCTTAACATTTATATTCATACCATTGGTTCATGAATGGCATACCTAACAAAAATGTGAATTAATATCGTTGGCAACTTCTAGGACAAGGAAATATGCAATCCTTCCACATGCTCAATTCATGATCCTCAAATTAACTCAACTCGTTACCACACAATGTACTTGTAGTATCAACATCCATAATAAACTTCAAAGACTCAAATTCAAAGGTCCTCAAACGGTTTCACAAGTAAAGAGGGTGAGAAATGTCATAGCTGACACACAAACTTCAAACAAGCAATTTTTTTTTCAACAATATTATTTATTTATTTATATACAAGACTACCTAACGAAGTATTATTCTCCTCCCCCACACTTAAAGCACACAACGTCTTTATTGTGAACAATAAAGACAAAGAATACAGAGAAAGAGAAGGAGAAATAGTACCTCACTTGTCTTCCGACTCCCCTGACCAATCTTGTTCATAGTTGTAATACTGCCCAGAGACACGTTGGTTGCTCCTCCGCCGACCTACGATGTGGGCCTACAATTCTTCCATTCCGAGCCTCATGCTTGCCATTTTATGCTCTATCGCCGACCAACAGGCATATTGGGGTTGCATCTGGGCATGCATCTGTGTAAACAAACGCTCTTCCCAAACAGACCCAGATGAACCAGCTGGTGCCTCGTGGACCGTTCCCTGATGTTGCTCCGCCGGCCCCTCATCGGCGATGGCAACACCATTGGGGGCTATCTTGAAGTTCTGGATCGGCCCGTATACGAAGTTCTGGGACAATTGAATCGTGCGGCCCCCTGTTTGGCCGGACTTCCAGGTCCAGTCGCCATGATCGCCTGTCATAGGCCGGAGCGTACCACTCGTTGTACACATATTTCCCAAACATGTTGCAAGCACCCATTACAAGCAAAGATATCATACCTCAAAAATTGATTTTACTGGCTGGCTTAGTCCTCGCATTCTTGCAAGCCGTGAGGAAGAGTGTTATCTAGTCAGGCGTGTTGTTACACTCTTGCATGAAGCTATAGACGTACCACAGATCGTACATCGAGAATTTGTTCAACTCTCCCTTACCAAAGAATGTGTCTGCAAGGATTTTGTAGGCAAGCCAGAGACATGGGTGAAACAGGTTGTAGTTATACTTTTCTTTGCCCCGATGAGGGGCGCCTTCTACCGTGTGCCAGAAATTCTGGGGCTTGGTTTGGACGACCGAGTCATAGTTTGGGGTGGGGTTCTTTGTAACCCTGAATATTTGGCGCATGTGGGCAATTGATACCACCCGCACCTGCCTTTTGAATGACAATGAGATCCCCACAAGCTCGCTCTTATCCCATCTTTTTCCTACCTTGAACGATGTCAAAAACTCCGTTGTGATTTTGGGGAATGTAGGGGCCGCAATTACAACGAAACCCCCCAATCTCACATGTTCGAACATGTCTTCCATGCATTCTAGCATTTCCAACCGATTAAGCGTATCGGTGTCAAAAACATTTGTCACCATGATGACCTTTCCATAGATGATACTTGCAACCGTGGGTCCTTGGGATCAACTCCCGGAGGACGAGGCAACATCCTTTCTTGAACGCTTTGACATACTTACTCACATGAAGCACACAAAGAAACACTTTCCAACAAATCCAAATGCACCAAATGCACCAACGCAACAATAGCACAACCCAGACAAGAGGCAAAATCGACACGAGTTAGACCTTTCAAAGACTTACAAGAAAAGACGCGGTCGCATTTCAGAAGGCGCGGTTGCGTGTTTCGTTTTGTAAGGTTGGTGTATTCGCGTGTTCTCGAGCGCGGTCGCGCTACTGGAAATTCGAGGGCGCGGTCGCGTGTTCTTGAGCGCCGTCACGTCTTTGAAGGTGTCCCTTTCCAATCGGAGATTTTGAGCCCGGAAAAATACCAAAATAAGTGCTAGGAGGGTGGATTTGGCCTCTTGTGGATGGATTTTGAGGTATTGGGTGTGGGATTTGGGGTGATATGAAATTGGGGAAAAGAGGGCTTTGTTTGTGTGCAATTCGGGGGAGATTTAGGAGGGAGGAAGATGGAGGAGTATATATGTGGAGATTTTGGGAGGAATGAAGAGGAAGAAAGTGAGATTTGGTGTGGGATTCTTGAGGAGAATGGTGGCTAGGGTGTTGAGTTTTTGTGAAGGGTGAATGAAGAAAGGAGGAAGAAGATGGGTCTATGTGTTTTGTTTTATTTTTGTTTTATTTTTTTTCTTTTTATTTGCTTTTACGTTGTTGGGGGCCGAAGAGGCGCACGGTCGCGCGACGTTTGCAAAACGTGTTGCGTGGTCATGCGCTTTGTGGCACGGTCGCGTCTTCTTTTCGGCTCCTTTCAGCTCATTTTTAACGGGGAAAAATAATAAGCAGTACCTCGGTTTGCCTCCCGAGAAGGGTTGTGTTTTAAGTCTTCGGCTAGACTTATTGCCCCATTCCTAATTAGTCATCCATTGGCTCGTCGAGAGCCGTCTCTTCTATGAATTCCTTTGTGAATCCTTCTTGTTACGGTTTAATTCTTTGACCGTTTACCTTGAAGACATTGTGTTTTCTGGGTCATAAAGATCTATAGCGCCGTGAGGGTGGACGTAAGCTACAATATATGGCCCATTCCAGCGAGACCTCAGTTTTCCGAAAAGAGTTGCAAACGAGATCGGTATAGTAGGACCTTGTCTCCTACTTTAAAACTCTTCCGCAGTATATGCTTATCATGCCAGGCTCACATCTTCTCCTTGTAGATTACCGCATTCTCATACACATCCTTGTGTATCTCGTCCAATTCGATGATTTGCATCCTCCTCATGTCTCCTGCCTCATCAATCTCCATGTTACACTTCTGCACTGCCCACCACGCCTTGTGTTCCACTTCCACTGGGATATGGAACGCTTTCCCATATACCGGCCTGAATGGCGACATTCCAATTGGCGTCTTTTATGTAGTTCAGTAGGACTAAAGGGCGTCATTTAGCAGTGAGCTCCAGTCTTTCCTATTTGGGGCTACCGTCTTCTCCAGAATGCCCTTGATCTATCTGTTGGAGACCTCTTCTTGACCATTAGACTGAGGGTGGTATGCAGTGGAGATCTTTTGTGTAACGTGGTACCTCTTTAGGAGTGCGCTCACTGCCTTGTTGCAAAAATGGGTTCCCTGATCACTAATGATAGCCTTTGGAATTCCAAAACGAGAAAATATATGTTGATTTAGGAAGCCTGCCACTACTTTAGAGTCATTAGTCCAGGTAGCCTTCGCTTCCACCCATTTGGAAACATAGTCCACCGTAAGCAAAATCTATATATCCCCATTGGAGTTTGGAAAAGGCCCCATAAAGTCATACCCAGATATCAAAAATATCACAAAAAACTAATGGTGTTTGTGGCATCTCATCCCTTCTAGATATCTTTCCGACCCTCTGACATCGGTCGCAGGCTTTGCAAAAGGTATACGCATCTTGAAAGATGGTCTACCAATAGAAGCCTGCTTCCAACACCTTCCTGGCTTTCTTATTAGCCCTAAAGTGACCGCCGCATGCATGGGAATGACATAAATTAAGGACATACTGTACCTCGTTTCTAGGAGACATCACCGGATAATCCTGTCAGCACAGTGTCTCCATAAGTACGGATCGTCCCAAACGTACAATTAGCTTCCGCACCTGATCTTGTCCCTTTGTGATCTAGAGAAATTTGGCAAGAACTCTCCTCGAACAATCTAGTTCACTATATCCGCGAACCAAGGTCTGAATGACTTGAGTGCTAAAATATACACTTCGGGTCTTGACACATCACAATGCTCGACACAGTGGCGTGGTCGCGCGATGTAGGGACGCGATCACACCCTTCCACATAGTTCTTGGCGCGGTCCCGTGTCTTGGTGTGCAGTCGCGCCTTTGATGTAGTGGACAACATGTATAACGTTTCGTCGGGGAACTCCGCCAGGAATGGAGTTCGAGGCTCTGCGTCGTCTTGAACATTTCTGCTCAGATGGTCCGCCACTAGGTTTTTGGCACCCATTTTGTCCCTTATCTCCACGTCAAACTCTCTCAATAATTGAATCCACCGAATGAGTCATGGCTTTGAATCCTTCTTGGTCATCAAGTACCGGAGCGCTGCGTCATCCGTATGGACAATTACCTTGGTGCCCAACAAATATTGTTTGAACTTTTCCATGCGAAAACAACGGCTAGCAGCTCTTTCTCGATGGTGGAGTAGTTCCGCTGCGCCCCATTAAGTGTGGTAGAGGCATAGTAGATTACATGCATCGCTCTCCCTACTTTCTGACCAAGGACTACCCCCTACGGCGTAATCACTAGCATCATACATGATCTCGAATGGGATAGTCCAATCCGGTGCCTTGATGATGGGTGCTTTCATAAGACGAGTCTTTAATTTGTCAAACACCTTCTTGCATTCACTAGTTAGCTCAAAACTCACCTCCTTTTTCAAAATTTTGCACAAGGGTGTTGAGATTTTGGAGAAGTCTTTGATGAAACGTCAGTAGAATCCTACGTGTCCCAGGAAGGATCTCACATCCTTAACGTTGTTGGGGTAAGGTACGGACTGAATAACGTCTATCTTGGCCTTGTCTACTTTAATCCCTTTAGCTGAGACGATATGACCTAGAACGATTTCCTGATCCACCATGAAATGGCACTTTTCTGAGTTGAGCACACACATCTCTGTAGTACGAGAGACAAGTGATCCAGGCAATTATCAAAGTTGTCCCCATGCACTGTGAAATCGTCCATGAAGACCTCTATAAAATATTCTATATATTCTGAGAAGATGCTCACTATGCAGTGTTGAAAGGTTCTGGGCATGTTACACAAACAAATGGCATCATGCGGTATGCAAAGGTGCCAAATGGGCATGTAAATGTGGTTTTCTCTTGGTCTTATGGAGAAATAGCGATATTAAAGTACCCCGAATAGCCATCCAAGAAGTAGTAGTATGGTTTGTCGGCCAATCTCTCAAGAATCTGGTCAATGAATGGCAGAGGGAAGTGATCCTTCTTGGTTACTGCGTCCAGCTTGCGGTAATCGTTGCAAACTCGCCATCTAGTCTAGGCTCTCACTTGGACTAACTCGCTCTGCTGTTTTTCCACTGCCGTAATACCTCCCTTTTTAGGGATGACCTGCGTTGGGCGTACCCACTAGCTGTCTGAGATCGGCAAAATCATACCGGCTTGTAGAAGCTTCAACACTTCCTTCTTGACCACCTCCATCATTGGTGGGTTTAACCTTTGTTGTGGTTGCCTAGATGGTTTTTTTCCTTTTCCTAACAAGATGCGGTGCATACATGTGGCAGGGCTTCGGTGATTTTCCATCCCAATGCCTAAATATTATCCTTTAGCACTCCCACCAGCTTTTCTTCTTGCTTCTCCGATAGCTTGCTAGAGATGATTACTGGCAGGGTATCCCCTCAGCCAAGAAGGCGTACTTAAGGTGTCCCGGTAGCTGTTTGAGCTTGATCTTAGGTGCCTGCACAATAGAGGGGAGAAATATCTCGCTCTCCCATGTTAGCGACAAGGGCCCACCGACCAAATGCATATCAACTACACTAAGATTCTCTAACATCATATCTACATCAGGTCATGGTTCAACACTATTTTATATGTATGATTTTATAGAATCATTACCAGCTAGGTTGAGGGAATCCTGAACTACAGAGTCAAGCATATCAAGGGAGAAAATAGTGGCAACATCCTCTATAGGATGTTTCATAGCATCAAAAATATTGAACTCAACGACCTCTCCATCAAATTCCAATGTTAGCGATCAACTAGATAGATCTGTCCTAGTGTTAGCTGTTCTCATGAAGGGACTACCTAACAATATGGGTGTTGCTTGCCCATCATGTTCCATATCTAAGACGAATAAATCATTAGGAATATTAGCTTCTCAACCATAACTAAAACGTCCTCAATTATTCCTTTTGGGTATACCGTGGACCCTATCAACCAGTTGAATCACTTTTCTAGTTTCCTGTAGGTTCCTTAATCCTAACAATTTGTACAAGGAGTATGGAATCATATTAATGGATGCACCTAGATCTAACATGGCCTATCCAAAGCGAGTCTCACCTATACGACATGGGATGCTTACCATTCCATGGTCACTGTGCTTCTTGGGCATGCACCTCTGCACCACAGCCGACACTTGCTTGCTCACCGTGATCTTTAGTTGTCCTCTTAACCTCTGGTCCTTTTCACCGTGAACAACTCCTTAAAGAACATGGCGTACTGAGGGACACTCTTGATCAGCTTGAGTTAGTGGAATGTTCACCTCACACTTGCTAAAAATATCAAACAATTCCTTTTCATTTTCTGGCCTCCTTGTATCTCTCAGTGCTTCGGGGAAAAGTTCTGGAGGCTTCTGGGATCCGAGTGTGGAAAGTTTGGGCACAAATAGTTACTTTGGTGCAACTTGAAATCACCTCTTGGATCATCTATCTCCTTTGTGTCATCGACTGGCGGTGTTGATTGTGTCAATTTTGGATGCTCCATGTCAACATCAGGTGGCGCGGTCGCGCAGCTCATGGGTGCGATCGTGTGGTTTCTCAGACCCAGTGACGAGGTCGCGCGTTTCCTGGAGCAGTTGCGTGCAATTTTCCGGAAACATCACCGCCTGGGCGCAATCGCGCAGGTCATGGGCGCGGTCGCGCCACTCCTCAGAGCCGCATGCGCGATCGCGTTGCTGAGGGTGCAGTCATGCCTTTGGTTCTGCGGCAATGCCTTTCTCTTCCGTCGTAGGGGCCCTGTCCAAGTTTCTTCCCGCTTCTTAGTACTGCATTGCTAACATTTATACTCTCTGAGCTTGCCATTTTGTAAACGAGAGATGGCATGATACCTTCCATAACATCGACCATCGACCAAAACTTCAGCCATAGGGGGGTTCGTCTCTCAGGGTGAATCCGAATGCCCTCATCTTGATCTGCTCTTCGGGGGTGTTTGACGGTTTTGTTAACACACAAATGTCGTTGGACTGTTTGAGGTGAATTATTGGATCCTCCTCAGGCCGACCATGAAAAATGGGTAGCAACTTTATATGCAAAAGTTTATTCTGGACCGACACATCGCCCGAGGTGGCTGGTAGGACCACTCCCTGATGTTGTCGTGCCATGCCAAAGTTTATCCGATCAATCAATTTCCGGCCGCTACCATTATTCTGCTGGTTCGCCATTTCTTCCCGAGATTTGCTTCTCCCTTCCTTAATTAGCTCAACAAGAAGGTGACTAGTAGTACGGGTGCTGACCCGTGTAGGTCAGCACCAAGGTCAATCAGATTAGAAACAAAAGAATCAAATTTTGACTTCCCGACAATGGCGCCAAATTTGACGAGCCACCAAACGTGTTCCGTTATGCTCAATCAAATGTAAAATACCTATCCACTACTCTAGCTAGTAGAGTGGTATGAAAGGGTCGATCCCACAAAGAGTCAAGGAATTCAATTCTTATGCAGATGGTATGATTGACAATCTTAGTAACCAAAAGGAGGTTTTTTTTATGGATTAATCTAACTAATGAATTCGAGTGAACAATACTTAATAGAACACACTTTGTTCAATCAACATCCACACAAAAAATTAGACGGTTGATCATCGACAATCTATTAACCCTAAGTTCAACAATCCATGTGAATTGTCCTAAATCATGTTCAAATGTCGCTATTGGTCCAACTAGTCTCAATAGCTCTAACTGGCCTATAACCCTGAAACTATCAGGATTAAACAACCTAGCAGCAATAACTTCAGGAATGAATAGGTGCACGAAATATCCTTGACCCAAAATTGATATTAATCATGCATTCAACTCTCTACAATCACGAGTTCAACTAGCCTAAGTGATTGCTTATGCTACCTAATAGTCAGACTCTCCAACTCGATAAGTCTGACCTAGCTGTATGAATCAATCTACTCTACCTAGAAGGCCAATCTAGATAGCTTAAATACAATCCAATTAACAATTAAAGCACAAGAGAAGAAACAATTCAAATCATAAACTAGAACAAAGGTAGAATGTCTTACAAACCAAGTTGATCCGAAGGTTTCAACGATTCAACGAGATGCAAAGGAAACTAGTAAAGCATAATTCCAAGTACGTAGAAATGTGTTTTTAACAAATGATAATGATAATGGAGGCATCCCTAAGCATTTTATAACCAAAGGTACACCCAAAACCTAGAAATAATAAGGAACAAGGTCCCAGAAAAGAAGCATCTCGTGAAGCCCATCACGTGTCCGGCCCAATGTGAGCGCAGTCGCGGCAAATTAGGCGCGGTCGAGCCCTTGTCTCTATGTCCACGGCGGAGCGCGCGGTCGCCCGGTGTAGGATGCGGTTGCGCGGATGTCTCTGGGGCCATGCACGGTCGTGCCAGAAGCGGTGCAGACGCGCCACTACCCAGCTTCTGCCTTCCTTGGTGATTTCCTCTGATTTGCCACCAAATTCCTTCGAGCACTCGAACAACGAATTACGGCTAAGTTCCCTCTTATTCGCCTCTGAAAGGGGTTAAGAACCGCTGCCAACGTTGTACTAAAACATCGCTTATCACAAGGCTACACCCGTTTGCTCTATATTGCCGGTTGACTTGAAGCTGAATTCTAGTCAATGTTCAAAGAGTGAGAAAGATAAAGATCATATGAAGAAGGTGTCTTATATTTCAACTATGGGTAACTTGATGTACGTCATGGTTTGCACTAGGCCAGATATTACCTTTGTTGTTAGGTTGTTAGCGGGTTCATCAGTATGGACAAAATTTGGAGGGATTTAACATGGACAAAATTGCATACACAGAATGGCTTTAGAGGAGGGCATGAGACATCAAAAGAATAAGATAGGTAGCAGAGGGCAAGATATGGTCTGATTGATTCATATTTTTCTGTTTATTCCCAAGTTGATCAATGAATTGAATGTAATACTTCAATGATATAGATTGTTCGAGTACCCGCTGGAACTGTAATCCATCTTGTCGAGGGAGAAATCCTATTTGATGACGTTGAACATCAAGTTTCTAAATATTCTGATCCATGGGAAGTTCCTGGTACACTTTCTTCAGATCCGTGCGAGTCAGATCAGGTTCACAACCACTCAACTACAAGTCCACGGAGAGTTTATGAGACAAAGCCTATAAGGGTTGATTCATCTTCACTAAATAGGAGAAAATTTAGCATCGACCAATCTTATTCCAAACCTAGAACTGATGATGAAGAAGATCGGGAAGAAGAGGAAGAAATTCAATACAACGTTGCAGAACTAACCAAAGAGGGCCAACAAATAGTTGTGGCATGTGGAGCTCAAGGTGGATTAGTTACTATTTCTTTAGGAAGATCTTCTAGAAATGAAACCGAAGAGGAAACTGAGTCTCCATCAAGTGGTGGCTTGCAGGTTCAGAGGCATTAATGATATTAGAACTAAAACCAATTGTAGAAGTAGGGTTTGTAGGTGTTGTTTAAGCTTGAGTTAGTTAGTTAGTTAGTTAGCTTGTTGTTAGATTTGATTCTATTGTTAATTCTATTGTTTTATCTTATTGCTTTATTATTAGATAGAAGATAGATATAGCTTATTAAGATAGTTTTAGTTGCTTTGAAGATATTCTGGCTTTCAGAAAGTCTATAAATTGTAAACTCGTGATCAATGGAAGGGTGTGGATTTTGAGTTTCAAAGATCGTGTTGTTCAATAATTGGTATCAGAGCGTTTTTGAGCAAAAGGAACGATCTCAGACAGGGAATTCAGAATTAACAAGGAAAACAGAAGCTATGGGAGACGACAACGGTAAAGGAAAGGAGGAGCTTTTAGATGATGGTAAAATCTCCGCCGGATCGTTCTCAGGAGTAAAGACGAGCGAAGGAGGCGGGTCGTCTTCAATCAAGTGTCCAATGCTGAACTCTACAAACTATACAGTCTGGGCAATTTGAATGAAGATCCTCCTTCGAGTCTATAAAGTATGGGAAGCAGTCGAAGGAAAGATTGCTGATGAAGATAAAGGCGTCCTTGCTATGGCTTGATTTATCAATCAATTCCCGAATCTCTACTACTTCAAATCGGAAATCTTAACTCTGCTAAAGCTGTCTGGGACGCTATTAAGGCACGACATCTTGGTGCCGACAGAGTCAAAGAAGCCCGATTACAGACATTAATGGCAGAATTCGAGAGATTGAGGATGAAAGAATCTGAAAGCATAGATGAGTTTGTTGGGAAATTGTCTGCTATCTCATCAAAATCATCTGAGCTAGGGAAGGATATCGACGACACCATGATGGTGAAGAAATTTCTCTCTTCTCTACCTAGGAAGAAATTTATTCACATGGTGGCCTCGCTCGAACAGGTTCTCGATCTCAAAGAAACTAGCTTTGAGGATGTAATAGGTAGGCTTAAGGCCTACGAAGAGCGAATAGCTGAGGACGACAAAGAGACTGTCGTCGAAGAGCAAGAGAAGCTCATGTTCGCTCCGTCAGACGGTGATCAGACAGGCGGAGGCAGAGGTCGGGGCGGCCAAAACAGAGGAAAAGGAAGAGGTCGTGGTAGAACGAGAGACATGTCGAAGGTTCAGTGTTTTCGGTGTGAAAAATACGGCCACTTCGCCAGTACATGCCCGGATAAACCTCTCAATCTCCAGGAGACACAGGAGGACGATCACCACGACACACAAGGCGCCGATACTCTGCTCATGGCGCAGACCATTAATCTTCATGAACGAAGTCTAAAGGTTGATGCTTTCGAAACAAGCCAGGATAATCGTGAGGTCTGGTATCTTGACAACGGTGCCAGCAACCACATGACGGGTTGTCTCGAGTACTTCACCTCGCTGGACAAGGAGATCACAGGCAAGGTCCGGTTTGGTGACGACTCCAGGATAGACATCAAGGGTAAGGGTTCTATTCACTTCCTAAGCAATGATGGAAGTAAGAAAATCCTAAACAACGTCTATTACATACCTGGTTTAAAGTCGAACATTATTAGTCTGGGTCAAGCAACCGAGTCTGGATGTGAGATTAGGATGAAGGGGAACTATCTATCTCTATATGACAAATCCGGACTTATGATTGCAAAGTCGATTAGATCAGCAAATCGATTGTACAAAGTTGTCTTGAAAGTTGCAGAAGCTAAGTGTCTGTTGAAGCTTACTGAACAGGAGAACGCTGAGCAGTGGCACGCACGACTGGGTCATATCGGGGAAGACTCCATGAGAACTATGATCACTAAAGCGCTTGTCACAGGAATCCCAAAGTTAGCACACATGTCTAAACATAAGTGTGAATCATGTCTCTTAGGAAAACAGACAAGGGACTCATTCCCTCAAGCTAGCAGCTTTCGTGCCAAGGAAATACTCGAGCTCATACATGGCGATCTATGTGGTCCTATCTACCCTTCAACACCCGCAAAGAATAGGTACATATTCGTGTTAATTGATGATAAAACTCGTTATATGTGGTCTATCTTGTTGAAGGAGAAAAGTGAAGCTTTTGAGAAATTCAAAAGCTTTCATATACATGTTGAGCAAGAAACCAAGAAAAAGGTTCGGACTTTTAGATCCGATAGAGGCGGGGAGTTCACATCAATCGAGTTCAAAGAATACTGTGAGTTGAACGCTATACAACGGCATCTAACTGCACCTTACTCACCACAGCAAAACGGTGTAGTTGAAAGGCGAAACAGGACACTCATGGGTATGACTCGTAGCATGATGAAGCACATGAATATCCCAAGATTGCTATGGGGAGAAGCGGTCAGACACGCAACTTACATAATTAATCGAGTAGCTACCAGAACGTTAGTTGATCAAACACCATATGAAGCTTTGAAGGGAAGAAAGCCGAGTATTGATCATCTTCGCGTCTTCAGGTGTATTGGTTATGCTAAGGTTGATCTTCCTCAAATTAGAAAGCTTGATGACCGCTCTAGAAAGCTTGTGTATCTCGGAACCGAACTCGGAACAAAAGCGTACAGGCTACTGGATCCAGCAGTCCGGAAAATTGTTGTAAGCAGAAACGTAAAGTTCGATGAAAATATGTGCTGGAATTGGAGCCATAAATCATCAGGTGAAGAATCGGCGGCTGCTGGTGAGTTTGAGGTAAGGCAGAGCTCGCGTGATGAGATCAATACTGAAGACGAGGCGGTGAATAACGCTGAAGGTTTTTCAGACTTCAGCCATGACAACAATAGCCACTCGGATATCAGCTATGACGAGGACATCATCGTAGACAGTCCGCAGCAGAACCTACGCAGACGAGCAGGATCAGTGTAAGACCCTCTTACCTCGATGATTACATAAGCTATCCTGATGATTCGTGTCTCTAGTAGAAACAGAGTCCGAGAGACTGTTGCTTAGCGATAATGACGAACATTGGAGTTTCCAAGAGGCTAAGTCTGACAGCGCTTGGATGACCGCCTGTCAAAACGAATTGCGTTCCATTGAGAAGAACAAAACATGGCGTCTGGTCGACCTTCCGCCCGGAATAAGACACATCGGAGTAAAATGGGTGTTTAAATTGAAGCGGAATTCCGACGGAACAATCAATAAGCATAATGCTCGGCTGGTGGCGAAAGGATACGTACAGAAACACGACATTGATTTTGACGAGGTATTCGCACCAGTAGCACGTATTGAAACAGTGAGATTATTGATTGCTCTGGCAGCTGCTAAAGGTTGGAAGATACACCATCTAGATGTCAAAACAGAGTTCTTACTTGGTGATTTGAAAGAAACTGTTTATGTCAAGCAGCCGGAGGGATTTGTGGTCGCCGGAAGTGAGAAGAAGGTGTTTAAACTTGACAAAGCATTGTATGTGGTTGCGTCAAGCACCGAGGGCGTGGAACGAGAAGCTTAACAAAGTCTTAGGTGATATGAGGTTTGTTAAGTGTTCTAAAGAACCTTCGGTTTACAGAAGATGAAAGGAGAAGACGTTCTTCTAGTGGCTGTTTATGTGGATGATTTGTTCATCAGTGGGTCGAGTCTTGATTCCATAGTCAATTTCAAAAGGGAGATGTCACAGAAGTTTGGAAATGAGTGATCTCGGGGAGTTAACTTATTATCTTGGAATCGAAGTGTTACAGGCACAAAGACGGAATCATGCTTAAACAGGAGACTTATGCAAAGAAGGTGCTTAGTGAAGCAAGAATGAGCGAGTGCAATCTGTCTCATACTCCTATGGACCCGAGCTTGAAGCTTTCGAAGGCACTGAACGAAGCCACCATAGACGAGACTGAGTATAGGAAGAAGATTGGGTGCCTGAGGTATTTGCTACATACTCAGGCTAGACCTCTCGTTCAGAGTCGGTGGTCCTAAGCAGGTACATGACTGCTCCAAAGGAGTGTCACAGTGCTGCATTAAACAAGTCCTCCGGTACGTTCAAGGAACCAGTACGTATGGACTAGTGTTTAAACGCTCAGACAAGATAAGATTGATTGGTTTTTCTGACAATATCCATAATGTGGATGCCGACGATGGTAAAAAGCACAACCGGACATGTGTTCTACCTTAATGAATCACCGATCACATGGTGCTCAAGAAAGCAAGAGACTGTAGCTCTTTCATCTTGTGAAGCTGAGTTTATGGCCGCCACTGAGGCTGCAAAACAATCCATATGGTTGCAGGAACTACTTGGTGAACTTATGGATAAAAAGGGGGAGAGAGTTACAATACTTGTTGATAACAAGTCAGCTATAGCTCTCACCAAGAATCCGGTCTTCCATGGAATAAGTAAGCACATACACACTCGGTTTCACTTCATTCGCGAGTGCGTAGACAAGAATTTGGTAGAAGTTGATCATATTCCTGGAGATATGCAGCGAGCTGATATTCTCACCAAGGCATTGGGAAGAATTAAGTTCAAAGAGATGAGAGAATTGATTGGAGTTCAGGGAAGTATTAGAAGATAAATTCAAGCTTAAGGGGGAGAATGTTGTTTAAGCTTGAGTTAGTTAGTTAGTTTGTTGTTCGATTTGATTCTATTGTTAATTCTATTGTTTTATCTTATTGCTTTATTATTAGATAGAAGATAGATATAGCTTATTAAGATAGTTTTTAGTTGCTTTGAAGATATTCTGGTTTTCAGAAGTCTATATATTGTAAACTCGTGATCAATGGAAGGGTGTGGATTTGAGTTTCAAGATCGTGTTGTTCAATAAATACACTCTGTTTCCATATTTGCAGACGGATCTTTAGAAAATGAGATGGATCTCGAGCTACAGTATGTCCTATGGACGGTACCAAGAAAAAGCGAACCACGACCTCCTCAATGGTATTAAGCCAAGCTTCATTCCTCGATGATGTGAGTTTCAGAATCTAAATCGCTGGAAGTCTCTGTTTTTCAAAATCCCGTAACTTATTCAATTGCCGTTGTTTTGAATCATGTTAGCGTGAGAAGCAAATCAGGGAATTGAAGCATCAAATGATTCATGATCAGATGCGCCCTCACCAGCCAAGAGAGAGGAAGATCTTCAGAAAACTCAATGATCTGATACGAACAAGAGAGGCTTATATGGGTGATAGCTCACAAGCAGAGGAGAACACAAAGATCGTCAAGCGTTGGGGGTCAAAGGAGAACATTAGACAGAAGATTAAAGAATGTCAATTGACAATTTCGAACTCTGACATGTACGATTCAGAGATATCATTTTATAATAATAGAGAAAAGAATCGTTTCGGGAAGAAGAAAGTGTCAATTGAAAAAGAAGTGATTGCTTTGGAGAGGAAGATAATCTATCTGAACAAGGAGAAGGCCAGGGCTCATGAATATTCTTATTTAACCAGGCTCAAGAATGATACCCCTTGATCATTATTGAGTATTAAAAAATCTTTCTGTCCAGAAGGCAACTCTCCTCTTTATCGGAAAAAATGGAAAGCTACTAGAGATAGGAGCTCTAACTCTCTCTAAATTTATTTTCAGTAAGCGTAGGATTTTCCTGAGGCACTTCATCCCTCCTCTTGGGGAGGTGTATATAGCTTGTATAGGTGTTTGTTAATATGGCCTATGTATAGGTATGTTCTCCTCTTCAACTCTAATTTCTCATATCTTATACAACCTTGATTCTTCCGGGAATTGCTCTCAGTTCTATTCTCATATAAGTTTATTCCTATCTTGATTCGTGCGGGAATCACTATCATCTTTGTTATGACAATTTTATCTGGTCACATACGCCTTCGTTAAACAGCTCCGCTTGGGAGAATTTATGTAACAATACTTGTTCTATCTTTAAAATTAACCATACTCTGAGGTCGAATTTGGACTCCGTTGTGCGGCTACAGTATTTTCTGAGGCCATCGGTTTCTCACCATGGCTGCTGTTTAGTCTAGTTTTGAGGGGCTGCCGTTATTTTTACCGGCAGTTACCGGTGTCGAGGTTCTTCAGCGAAGGTCTGTTGAGGTCGGTCGTCTGGCTGATTTCGTTGCCTGTCTCCTATACGTGTTCGTCGCCAGAGTATATGATTTGGTTATCCTCCGCATCCTTTTTCCGGCGGATTTTCCATTCTCCTTGGTGGTTGGGTCGCCTCCCTCCTGGCCCCTCTTTCACAGGAGTCTTCGTCGGCATCTTCCAGGTTAGGGGTCTGTTCCTGCTTCGAAAATTGGCTGCGGTCCAATGCATGTGGAGCTTCCACCGCTGAAGGGATTGCAGCTTTTGTTTCCATCTATGCAAAGGCCACGTGGAGTCACCCTGCCTTCATTCATTTAATCGGTTTTGATAATTTGTTAATTACATTTTCAGATTCCTACTGTTTCCATTTTGAGTATAGTAAGTGTGGGCTGTTATTTTTAGTGGGCTGCATAAGCCCAATAGGCCAGTTTTTGATTTTTCCTAGTCTCATATGTATTATATATAATGTAACCCATATATATAGTAAAACCGCTAACATAACCGCTAACCTTACACTTATTCCTAACATTAATTTTATTCCGATATCTAATGATTTTTTTTGCCCGTTATCTTATGATAATGGGTTCTCTCATCCCTCTCTCATATGATATTCTTATTATCCGTTATATTTTGATAATGGATTCTCTCAATTACATTATACTATGGATTTCCATGCTCTGATTCTTATTAAGCAAATTGTTTCATGAATATAGCATATTGGAATTGTCGTGGTTACAAAAAGACCTGATTTCTGGACTGAAATTGCCTTCTTAAAAAGAGCAAATTCTATTGATATCCTATGTTTAGCAGAAACAAAGTCTAATACTATTCCAAATAATAATTTTCTCCATAAATTGGGCTTCAAAAACATCTACTTTAGTCCTGCAGACCTGTCCTAGAGGTGGCTTATGGATTTTACTTTCCAATTCGTACTTTGTGAATTATCTGTCAATTCATATCACAAGAACAACCTAATTATTCTCCGATACAAAACTAACAACATTGAAATCCTTCTGCTTTTCATTTATGCTCCTGCAGATAATTACAACAAAGCGGCGTACTGGGACAAACTATACCGAAAAATTTCTAAACTTAATCTTCCTTTCTTAATAATGGGTGACTTTAATGAGATTGCATGCCCTTCGGATAAATGGGGTGGGATCGACCCAAACCCTCAACGATTTCATAGAATTGCTGACCTTTCCTATCGTTTTGGACTTATTACAGTTCCTCAAGTAGGATTCCCATATACTTGGAGGAAATCTATCAATATTTCAAACACCATTATGGAAAAATTACACAGGTGCATGATTCAAAAGTGCCTTATTCACTGGTTTAAATCCATTAAGATCATGCATCTTCCTTTTACGACATCTGATCATTGTTGCATAGTCTTGAATCTGGACAACAACAACTTCGTAAAAATTACCCGTTTCGATTTGAAAATTCGTGGATTGATCATCCATCCTACATCCAACTGGTGAAACAAGCTTGGTCTCTGAATCAAGAAGGATCATTCATGTTTAATCTTTACATGAAACAACGATACCTAAAAGTATCTCTCAAAAGGTTGGAGGAAAACAGTTCACGGATAGTAATCATAACAAGCTTCTCCACAAATCTCAAAACCTGGATAATGTTCAACAACAGATCCTACGTGAACCCCACAACATTTATTTAATCCATAAGCTTCACAATATTACGCATCAGTATAACGCCTTACTTTTCTTTCAGCACAAATACTGGGTACAACGAGCTAAACTCAAAACAGCTATCATATGGATAAGAATACTAAATACTTTCACCAAAGTAGCTAAACAAAGAGCTTTCAACAAAAAATTTCATCGTTCACATCTCTTGACGGTATTCACTTCTCGGAACAAAGGCAGATACAGGAAGCGATCACTAAGGATCTCCAGAATCGGTTTCACCCGTCTCACGTTCAAACCTTGGATATACTGGACTTAAAATTATTTCCTCAGATTATCTCAAACATGGATAATGTTGTTCTGCTGAAGAATCCAACTGACGTTGAAGTCAAAAATATTGTCATTACCTAAGAACAAAACGTGTGGCCCAGATGGATTTCCGGCAGAATTTTATCAAGCATTCTGGCCGTTGTGGGGAATTCGGTTACTAGATCAGTTCAGGCATTCTTTCATAGTCAAACTCTTCTTACTGACTCTACCTACTCCTTTATAACTCTCATTCCTAAGATAAGTAATCCACAAACCATTAATCATTTCAGACCTATCAGTCTATGTAACACTGTGTATAAAATCATTACTAAATTACTCGGAAACAGATTACAACACTTACTGCCCAGTCTAATTCACCCCCTCAAAGGTGCTTTTGTACAAGAAGGTTTGATTCAAGACAATATTCTAATAGCACATGAGATTTTTGACTCATTCCATAAGAAGAATAAAGGGTTCAGGGGATGGATGGCAATTAAAATTGATATGGAAAAAGCCTATGACAAAATTTCAATGGCCATTCATTCAACAAATAATGTTATCATTTGTTTCTCTACTAAATGGACGAATCTGGTTATGACCTGTATAAAATCTTCTTCCTTCTCGGTTTTGGTTAACAATGAACCAGGTCCCATCTTCAAACCGACCTGTGGTATTCGATAGGGTGATCCCATAGCCCCTTTTATCTTTATTTTAGCAATGGAATATTTAGCTAGAACTTTAATGACTGAGTCTCTCAAACGTGGCCATAAGGTAGGAATCAAATTTGCAACCAGGGAACGTGCATCCCATTTCTCAGCTTTGCCGATGATACCATTATCTTTGCCAATGCCAATGTACAAATGCTAAATATATCAAAACTACTCTTGATCACTTGTCTAACATATCAGGACTTAAAATAAATTACGACAAAAGCTCGATTCAATTCTCAAAGAACATCGCATCTGTTGTGAGGAACAATAGTGCTTATGAGTTGCAAATACGTATTACAACAACAATGGAAAAATACTTGGGCATTCCTATTGTCGCAGGCAAGGTCAAAAATGAGTGTTTTGATTATTCTATTACTAAGCTACATAATCAGCTATCTCAATGGAAAGCCAACACACTTTCACAGGCTGGTCGGACGACCCTTATCCAATCTAACCTTCTCTCACAGACTAACTATTTAATGTAAATTTTCTATTTACCGATAGGAATTCATAACCAAATAGAATGACATCAATAAGAAGTTTTTCTGGAATAATTTACTCCCAATTCTCGACCACTTCTCCTCGTGGGATAAGATCTGTCAACCGAAATCAAACGGTGGGGTAGGCCTCCACAAAGCTGAACACATGAACATTGCGTTACAAATGAAACTGTTATGGGAAAATTGTTAATGCAATGATTCTAACATGTGGGTTAAAATCATTAAAGAAAAATACAACAAACAGAAAACCTCTTTTCTTATAACAAAAAATCTAAACATTCATGGCAATTCGGACGTCTACTACACTTGCGTGACAAGTTTAAGCAAGGTCTTTTCTGGCTCCTGGGTAATGGTAAGAGTATAAAATTTTGGCATGACAGCTGGGTCCCCGACATCGATATTAAACCTTATTTGAACCCTCGACTTCATTGCGACAATACGATAGTCTCTGACTTTATTACACCCACTAGAAGGTGGGATCCGATTAAATTAGCTACTCTTCTACCCACAAATATCGTTAATCAAATAATAAAAATATACATCCCTTCATGGATATGGAGGATAAACTGATCTGGAAACCATCTACCTCGGGAAGTTTTAGCACCAAAAGTGCAATACAACTTACGAAACATGACATCACAAAACTCAAATACCTCTATATTTACTAAAGTAAGGAATCTTCATATTCCTCCAAAGATTAAAAATTTTCTTTGGAAATCATTATCTGATTGTCTTCCCACAACTGAAAGACTAAAATAGATATTTTAATTGTGTTCCAAATATATGTACACCTTGTAACCACTATTGTGAAACTACATCACATTTCTTCTTCCAGTGCCCCGCAACTATTAATATGATCAATACCCTAGAACTTAGAACGGGGAAGAAAATTAACTATATCTATACCACAATTTCACCACGACTTTGAATACTTCATGCAGAACAACAGTAGTGTGGATCTTATATTTTTCTTATGGTTTCAATTATGGAAAAATAGAAATCGATTAGTCTTTGACAGAAACAACACTCCTAAATCTAATCCCATTGACACAACATTCATATTATTCCATTCTTGGACTCCCACTAGAAACTACAATTCGATCAAGCATGCTCACAAAATTCACGACAACGCCATTACATCTAACAACAAACCCTCCACAATCTCGGAATAGGAGGAAACATTGTAACGTATGGCACAGACCACCTGCAGACTGGTACAAAGTAAATTTTGACGCTTCTTTCTTCCCCAACGGTGATTCCTACATTAGTAATGTTATTCGAAATTCTATAGGTGGAAGTCATAAAAATTAATCGTACTACTACTAAAGTTTATCCAGCTCTCCAAGGCGAGGCAACTGCGGCTCTTGAAGGACTCAAGTTAGCACAACAGTTGAAACTTCATAACATTATTCTAGAAGGTGACAATTTAACAGTTATCAATGCTATTCGAAAAATTTGGAAGGTACCGTGGAGCATAGAGACAATCATTCAAGATGTCAACAACGCAATTCAACACTTCAAGGGAATAAGGATTCTTCACTGCTTCAGAGAAAACAACAAGGCTGCGGATTTAATAGAGTCCAGGGAGGCGGGCAACATTGATCTTGATTATCTAGTGTTTTTATGTAATACTTGTATTTTTCCAACTGTACCTGATACTTCTATCAGGACTTGCGAGAAAGGTTGCGAGTTTTGCAACCTTTGCTCCTTAGTTTTCTTTTCGCTTTTGTAAGCATTATCAGGCATTGATAATGCGGGATTGCCTCCGGGGTAAGGAGGAATCCCTTTGTTTACCAGCAATCAAAAAAAAAAAATATCTTTTCTGTCCAGTTGTATATTTGTAATGATGTTGGATTGGAACAAAATGATATATATGATGTAACAATAAATAAAGCGGTTATTAATGGACAATGCTTACTTTCCAATACAGTCTTATTTCTGTCGGAACTTTCACACGACCAATATTACTCCTGGAACTTCCACGATCACTATCGTCGGTAGCTACGTGACCATTGCTGTCAGAAATTGCACACTCAAGACCGGCAGAAGCGACATTACCACTATCCCGGAAGATCTTATCTTTCAAATGGTCTCCAATAAACAACTTTCGATAACGTTTTTACAATACATAACACAAATATAGTCTTTTTAACAGTATTTTGAAAAACAAATTAGATGATTTACTACCCTATAGCATTATCGTGATGAATATTGATGTGGTTTCGTTGTCGATAACCATTATAGAGATCGATGTGATTTACTAGCCTATAACACTATTTTTGGCAACATATTAGTTGATTTTATTACCTATATAGAAAAACCGAGATGAGTATTGAGGTCGATTCTTTGTCGATAACCGTGTTTCGATTCATTTGGATGTTATTACACTGTTTTTGGCAACATAGTAGTTGATTTTATTACTAATAGGCTAGTACAAATTACGACTGAAGTCAAGGTGCATGAAGTCCATCCATGTATGATTGAAGACAGGGCATATACGGAGCCATCAACTGTAAAGGGGATTCTTCACGATGATACACCCACATGCAAGTAATCGGGAGAAATAGACACTCGTTGTAAAGAAGAACCTAAAATAAAGAAATAAATAGAACGGGATATTAATCGTGAATAAAAAAATGCACTAATTAAGAATGTTAAATTTACCGTAACCCAATGATTTTTCTCCTTCAAGTGCCCAAGGCATACGATTTGGAGCATTTGTCCTCGCACATAATCTGGCATTGTCCTAGTTGTTGGGTATGTTGAGCTATCACCTTGACTAAAGATGGCAAGTATCATGTTAATAGTTGTAGCTGCAATTATACCCATACTTTGAACTATGAACCAGGGTGTAAAGAGGCAAAGAGATCCCGCTCTATGAAATGAAGCTTTGGTAGCGTATCTGCATGGTCACTCGGGATGTCATCGTCTTCCCCAAGACCTCCTAGTCTGTGTTGGTCAAAAACATCATGAGCTCTCTTATGGTCACCCAACCTCTTCCAAGTCACCCATACCAAATGCTATAGCTCTATACCACAGTTTCCATCAGGTACAATTGGATACCACCCTACTATATGTTCTATCAAAAACTTTGGTAAGTACTTGAAATACGTCTTGGATGTTTGTAACTTGGGTACTTTTAGGAGTTTAGGTAAATTAGTAGGATCTGTCTTCGGCTCTTTCTTCTTACGTGAGGGCTTCTTCCTCTTGGGAGGTGTGCCACTTTCCTCGTCTTCTTATTCAACACGCTCCCAATGATATGACACTCTCTTGGTCATGCCGTATAGTAGTGGATTTAGTTTGGCTTTATGTTATGCATCCTAGGTTTACCCTTGTGTTTGACATATGCAAGGTGATGCATATCAGTTTGTTTCAGGTTTTACAATCCTATTCATCTCATCACACACTTGGTTTTGTTCATCGACCGATAGGTTTCTAAAATCATTTTAAACGAACTCATCCAGCTTGTTCTTGTACACATCCCGTCTGACTTACAATGCATCAACATCCACAGGGTCCTTCTGTAGGCTAAGCGTCCTCCAGAAGGGATTCACACTTGAAATAGTTAAAGGTGTTTCATTCAATACATATGGAGCCATTTCATGCACACAAGGTAGACCATCCCCGGTCCTAATCAAATATCTGCATTTTCACTTGTATTTGGGGTCTATTCCCATGTCATACTCTTTTGATAGCCTCATAATACACTCCCCAATGACTACGCAAGAAAAGTATCTGAATATCCATTTATTACCCTTTGCTTTATACATCTTTTTCATGCTAATGTTGAATGTACATTTTATCTCATTCACAATATTACACAACATATCGGGACTTCATTCCACACTGTGAATATGTTGCATTTTTGAACTTTTAAGGTAGCTCTTAAGTGCCCCATGAGCACCTCAACCCCTGTAAAGACAAAAAATAATTGTTATGTATATTGTTGATTAGTATGTAATTTGCAATAAATCACATCAAATAACTAAAATAGTGACCTATAATGATTTGTTAGACATATGAGTAGTAAAGTTGAAGACCGTGTCTGTCGAAGAAGAGATAATTCTTTCTTTGTGTGGGACAATCTAGTTCTCTTGTACATACTTGTGCAAATGAGACACCTCGACCAAGTACTGGAAATTGTAGTTAGTTCTCATCGTATGAAGCCTTGGTTATTTTCTTGAATAGCCAATAATATGGAGAACAAAATGCAGCTGCTAGTTCTTTGTTTTTGCATGTCTTGAATGCATGCTTCTATATTTTTCCTTACGTGACGCCTGCAAATATGAACATTGCATTAGGGAACAAGGTATCCAATGCCATTTATAAACGCTTGTTCTCTGTCTATTAGCAGCCAAACTAGCGCTCTATCTACCTGATGATAAAGTTCCTTCATATGTGCTATGGAACATATATATAAGTTGTTTGTCTCACGGCCTAGGAAACAACCAACAATGCTGAAGTTTTTGTTGCAGTTAATGACGCCGAGGATCTCCAAATATGGATTGTTTGAAGTAAAATGTAATGCATTCGATCAGTACATGATATATAATAAAATCGAATATATGAAATAAGTCTTACACTTACACGATAAACAATATATACAATCTAGTATGATGATGTATGGGAATGCCCTTAGAACGGCCATGCAGTCTAGATGCGAAAAAACATTATTGTTGATGCTTGGATTTATCCTATGCTCTAAAAAATACTCATTATCTTTACATTTGTAGAAAAACTCTTTGACAACAATTCTGGTCTCTCTTTTTTGAAGAAGAAATTTGTAAAGTACATTGTACAAACTACTTCTTTGATGTATAGTACCTTGAATTCTTGTTCAATTAGTCATGATCATATGGTGCCTGCAATGACTATCAATCATGCCTCTCACCTTGATCAACTCCTTCAGCATTGACGCAAGAGCTACTCGAGAAAATTCACGAGGCAAGAGCTCCAATCTCCAAGAATTGGAGTTTAGAAAGGAACAAAGTAAAAGCGGAAATTTCATTCCTAAATTCATTAGTCAATACACTCTGTTTCCATATTTGCAGACGGATCTTAAGAAAATGAGATGGATCTCGACCTACAGTATGTCCTATGGACGGTACCAAGCAAAAGCGAACCTCGACCTCTTTCAATGGTATTTAGCCAAGGTTTCATTCCTCGACGATGTAAGTTTCAGAATCTAAATCGCTGGAAGTCTCTGTTTTTCAAAATCCCCGTAACTTATTCAATTGCCGTTGTTTTGAATCATGTTAGTGTGAGAAGAAAATCAGGGAATTGAAGCGTCAACTGATTCATGATCAGATGCGCCCTCACCAGCCAAGAGAGAGGAAGATCTTCAGAAAACTCAACGATCTGATACGAACAAGAGAGGCTTATATGGGTGATAGCTCACATGCAGAGGAGAACGCAAAGATCGTCAAGGGTTGGGGGTCAAATGAGAACATTAGACAGAAGATTAAAGAATGTCAACTGACAATTTCGAACTCCGACATGTACGATTCAGAGATTTCATTTTATAATAATAGAGAAAAGAATCGTTTCCGGAAGAAGAAAGTGTCAATTGAAAAAGAAGTGATAGCTTTGGAGAGGAAGAATAATCTATCTGAACAAGGAGAAGGCCAGGGCTCATGAATTAATTCTTTATTTAACCAGGCTCAAGAATAATACCCCTTGATCATTATTGAGTATTCAAAAATCTTTCTGTCCAGTTGTATATTTGTAATGATGTTGTACTGGAACAAAAAGATATATATGATGTAACAATAAATAAAGCGGTTATTAATTGACACAACTTATGCTAAATTTCCAATATAGTCTTATTTGTGTCAGAACTTTCACGACCAATATTACTCCCGGAACTTCCATCATCACTATCTGTCGGTAGCTGCGTGACCACTGCTGCCAGAAATTGCACACTCAAGACCGGAAGAAGCAAGAAGGTCTTATCTTTCAAATGACTTCCAATAAACAATTTTTGGTAATATTTTTACAATACATAACACATATATAGTTTTTTAAACTATATTTTGAAAAAAAAATTAGATGATTTAATACCCTAAAGCATTATCATGATGAATATCGATGTGCGTTTGTTGTCGATAACCATTATAGAGATCGACGTGATTTACTAGCCTAAAACACTATATTTGCAACATAAAAGTTGATTTTATTACATATATAGAAAAACCGAGATAAATATTGAGGTCGGTTGTTTGACGGTAACTGTGTTTCGATTCATGTGGATATTATATAACAATATATTTTGCAACATAGTAGTTTCTTTTATTAGTAGTAGTCTAGTTCAAATTATAATGAATTCAAGGTGAATGAAGTGCATGAATGTAAGACTGAAGACGGGGCATACACAGAGCCATCAACAGTAAAGGCGGTTCTTCACGATGATACTCCAAAATACAAGTAATCGGGGATAATGGGCACTCATTGTGCAGAAGAACCTGAAATAAAGAAATAAAAGAGATCAAGATATTTAATCGTGAATGAAAAAAGTTACCCATTTAGAATGTTAAACTTACTGTAATCCAATGAGTTATCTCCTTCAAGTGCCCAAGGCATACGATTGGAGCATTTGTTCCAACATATAATCTGGCATTGTCTAATTGATGGGTATGTAGAGCTATCACGTTTACTAAGATGACAAGTATCATGTTAATAGTTGTAGATGCAATTATATTCATATTTGGATCTATGAACCAAAGGTGTAGAGAGGCAAAACGATCTCTCTCTAAGAAATGAAGCTTTGATAGCATATCCTGCATAGTCACTAGGATCTCATCGTCTTCCCCAAGACCTCCCAGTCTGTGTAGTCCAAAACATCATTATCCCTCTTATGGTCACCTAACCTCTTCCAAGTCACCAATACCAAAGGCTATAGTTCGATTTCCACGGTTTCCATCGGGTACAATTTGATACCACCCTACCATATCTTCTATCAAAAACTTTGGTAGTTACTTGAAATACATCTTGGATGTTTTAACTTGGGTACATTTAGGAGTCTAGGTAAATTAGTAGGAACTGTCTACTACTCTTTCTTCTTACGTGGGGGCTTCTGCCTCTTGGGATGTGTGCCACTATCCTCCTCCTCCTCTTCTTCTTCTTCAATACGCTCCCAATGAGTATGGCACTCTCTTGGTCACGTCGTATGGTGGTCGAGATGGTATAGCTTTGTTTTGTGCACCCTGAGGTCTATTCTTGTGTTTGACATTTGCAAAGTGATGCACATCAGTTTGTTTAGGTTGTGCAATCCTATTTATCTCATTCAAAACACTTCGTTTTTTCTTCAACTAATAGGTTGATAAAACCATTTTAAAAGAACTCATCCAACTTGTTCTTGTACACATCCCGTCAGACTTTGAATGCATCAACATCCGCAAGGTCCTGCTGTAGGATAAGAGTCCTCCAGAAGGGGTGCACACTTGCAATTAGTAAAGGTGTTTCATTCCTTACATAGGGACCATTTCATGCACACAAGGTAGACATCCTCGGTCCTAATCAAATATCTTCATTTCCTCTTGAATTTGGGTCTATTCCATTGTCATACACTTTTGATAGTCTCATGACGCACTCCCTATTGACCAGAAAAGAAAAGTTTCTGAATATCTCTTTATTACCTCTGCCCTATACCGTTTTTTGCATGCTAATGTTGAATTTACATTTAATCTCCTTCACAATATTATACAACATATTGTGGACTTCATTCCACAATGTGAATATGTTGCCTTTTGAACTTGTAAGGTAGTTCTCAAGTGCCCCATGAGCTCCATCAACCTTGTAAAGTAAAAAAATAATTGTAATGTGTATTGTTGATTAGTAAATAATTTATAATAAATCAGATCAAATAACTGAAAGAACGACCTACAATGTCATGTTAGACGTATGAGTACCAATGTTGAACACCGTGTCTGTCCAAGCAGAGGAATTATTTCTTTATGTGGGACAAGCTAGTTTTCTTGCACATACTTGTGCAAATAAGGACACCTGATGAAGTATTAGCAAATTGTATTCAGTTCTTCATTTTATTGAATCCTCGGTTGTTTTCTTGAATAGCCCATAAGAACAAAATGCAGCTGCTACTTCTTTGTTTCTGCATATGCACTTCTATATTTTTTCCTTATGTGATACCATGCTCAATATGAACTTTTGCATTGGAGAAAAAGGTATCCATTGTTTTTATCAACGCTTGTTCTTTATCTATCACTAGACAAACTGGCACCCTATCTACCAGACAATAAAGTTCCTTCGGATGTGGTATAACACATATTTATGAATCGTTTGTCTTACCGCCTGGGAAACAACCAGCGATGCTGAAGTTTTAGTAGAGTTAGTGACACCGACAATCTCCAAATATGGATTGTTTTGAACAAAACATAATGCATTCAATCAGCACATGATATATAGTAAAATTGAATATATGAAATAAGTCTTACGCTTACCTGATAACACTGTATGTACAATTAAGTATGATGATGTATTGGAATGCCCTTAGAAGGGCCATGGAGTCTGGATGCGCAAAGAACACATCTTGAATCTCGTTGTTGCTTGGATTTATCCTTTGCTCTAGAAAATACTCATTCTCTTTGCATCCGTATAAAAACTCTTTGACAAATTTCTAGTCTCTTGATGACATCTAGTTTAGTATATGTTTAGAACATGACACTGTGGTATTTTGGAAGTGATTTTGTTAATTTGGTGTTGCGTTTCTAGCTTGTTGCATCGTTTTAGTTGTTATGGATATCTACACAAGAATATGTTTGTTTCAGGTCTTTTGGTGGACCGTTGGAGTTTTTTTGATCGATGTTGGAAACATGGAGATATTTAAAGACATAAATGGTGGTTTTTGAAGATTGCAATCAAATCGAGCTTTGGAAGCCGCCCCTGCATTTTCAGGAGGATTCTGAGTGGTGGGCCGTGCATTTTCTGCACACATGTGTGTTCTACCTCGGCCCATGCACTTTCATGTTCTTTTTTCGCACAACCTGTGCGATACGGTGATTGTGCATTCCTATGGCTTTCGGCCCGTGTTGTAGCCTATGTGTTTTTTGCACATGTGTCTGACGTTGATTTTTCGATTTTGGGCCATGTAAAATTCACACAATCGGGGTATTTTAAATAAATAATGATTTGCGAGGTATAAATAGATTGTTTTAGAACTTCTTGAAAACTTTTTTCCACCTTCCAAAACCCTAGTTTTGCA